>NC_025999.2:3477049-3495017 GCF_000442705.2 Elaeis guineensis
GGACACATCTGGATGACTCGAAGTGGCGATGAAGCTCAGCGAGTTCGACATTCAGTACCGACCAAGGCCTGCCTTGAAGCTCAGGTCTTGGCCGACTTCATCGCCGATGCCCGACAACCGACCAAGGGTCGGGAGCTGAAGACCCGGGACGAGACGCGGTCTCCGAGCCAGACCCGATCTCACCTGGGTACTCCACATCGACGGAGCTTCAAACGCTCAGGAAGCGGGCCGGGCTCCTGCTCACAATTCGGATGGGGTGGTCACCGAGTAGCCCTCCGATTCGACTTCAAGGCCTCCAACAACCAAGCCGAATACGAAGCACTCCTTGCTGGCTTGAGGATAGCGAGGGAACTGGGCGTCGACAGCCTCCGGGCATTCTCCGACTCTCAACTGATCGTGGGAGGTCAAGGACGAATTCGAGGCACGAGATCCGACCATGATCAAATACCTTCAGAAAGTGAAGGACCTCGTGGCACGCCTCAGTATTTTGAAAATTTCCCACATCCCTAGGTCGGAGAACGCCCGTGCCGACGCACTCTCCAGACTGGCGACTTCGGCTTTCGACTCCTTGGGTCAGACATTCGTGGGAACCTCGAGCAGCCAAGCGTCGATCGGGTCGAAGAAGTACAGCAGCTAACGGCCGAACCAAGTTGGATGGATCCGATCGTTCGGTATCTGACCGACGGGATCGGCCCCGAAGATCCCGCGGAGGCCAAGCGACTCCGATGGTCGGCCTCCCAATACGTAATCATGGATGACCGACTCTACAAGAGGTCATTCTCCCTCCCCTTGCTTAGGTGCTTGGGACCGACCGACGGCGACTATGCTCTCCGAGAGGTGCACGAAGGAATTTACGGGAATCACTTGGGGGCAAGTCCCTGGCCTACAAAGTCCTGCGACAGGGCTTCTACTGGCCTACCATGAGGAAGGATGCGGCCGAGTTGGTCCGGAGGTGCGAACCTTGTCAAAAGTATGCCAACATTCAACACCAACCGGCCAGCCAAATTGCTCCTATTGCCGCCGCATGGCCTTCGCCAGTGGGGGGTCGATATTCTCGATCCTTTTCCACCAGCGTCGGGTCAGAGGAAGTTCATAGTCGTCGCCATCACTACTTCACCAAATGGTGGGGCTGAGCCCCTGGTCAGATTACCGAGCGGAAGATGGAGGACTTTATCCAGAAGTCCATCATCTTCAGGTTCGGGTTGCCGCATACGATCATCACGATAATGGACGGCAATTCGATATCAGGACTTCAGAGACTTCTGCGCCAGGTTCCACATCAAGCACCGACTGACTTCAGTCGGGCACCCACAGTCCAACGGCGAGGTCGAGGTGACCAACCGGACCTTGCTCACGGACTCAAGACCCGACTAAACGAAGCCAAGGCCTCTGGGTCGACGAGCTGGGCTCCGTTCTGTGGGCTTACCGAACGACCCCCCGCGTTCCGACCGGGGAGTCGCCCTTCAGCTTGGCCTATGGAACGGAGGCCATGATCCCGCTCGAGATTGACTGCCGTCTTTAAGAGTCGAGCGGTATCAAGAGCCGGACAACTCCAAGTGTCGGAGGGCCGACCTGGACCTCCTCCCCGAACTACGTGACGAGGCTCAAATTCGCATGGCTTCGTACCGACAGAAGGTCGCTCGGTATTACAACGCCAAATTTAGACCGAAGCTCTTCAGGCCTGGCGACTTGGTCTTGAGGAAGGCGGAAGTGTCGAAGCCCCTGGACCAAGGGAAGTTGGCTCCAACTGGGAAGGACCTACAAGGTAGCAGACACCTATGGTCCGAGAGCCTACCGACTGGAGACCCTTGAGGGGAAACCCATTCTCCGAACTTGAAACGCCGACAACTTGAAGTTGTATTACCCGTGAACTTTGTAATTGTCCAGTCGGAATACAAATTCGGTTTGAAATCTCGGAGTTTTAACTCTTCGACTAATGATCGGCGCTCACCAAGGTCAAGCCCCGACATACCAACGTGGACTTAGTGTCCACCTGGAACCGATGACCTTATCGACGGTAATGCGTCGGACCCTTACAAGGACCGATGCATCCAGATGGACGGGAGTTGACACTCCTTCGACGGTCAACGATACATCGGACCCTTACAAGGACTGATGCATCTAGATGGATGGGAGTGACACTCCTTCGACGGTCGACGATACATCGGACCCTTACAAGGACCGATGCATCCAGATGGACGGGAGTTGACACTCCTTCGACGGTCGATGATACATCGGACCCTACAAGGACCGATGCACCTATATGGACGGGAGTTACACTCCTTCGACCTTCGACGACACATCGGACTCTTGCGAGGACCGATGCATCTACATTAACGGGAGTTGACACTCCTTCTATGGTCGAACTTTCGGGCCAAACCATCGGCTAACAAGCCAATCGGGCCCCGACCAAGAGAGGCGAAATGCCTACGCGACCGACGTCGCGACTCCCGACCAGGCTACGGCCGGTCGAAGGATATTCGGCTTACCACCGTCTATCGCACAACGCGACCTTAGTCGCATCCATGACTTACCGACCGAGCCACGGCCGGCCGGGACGATATTCGGCTTACCACCGTATATCAAAAGGCGCAGCATGAATACCGACGCAAAGGCATCGGGATCCGACTTGTCATCGTTTCCCCGATTGAATGTGCCGGACGACATTCGATTGAATGCGTCAGTGGAGACCCGACTACCGAACCTTTGTCACCATTCGGTCGGCTCCCGACTCAACAGACGCGCCCGACTGACGACCTTGACTATCAAAGGCCGATCCAAAGTCGGGACCTACTCTACCTTCATGGCGGCACGAGTTGCCGAACGTCCTAACCGACTTATATGGGTTAGAGACTTATATAAGTTAGCGACTCACGAAGACATTCTGCAATACACGTGAAAGAAAGAGACGAAAGAAAAAGTGAAAGAAGTTTTCATTCAAAGTTAAAGGTAAGATTTACAAAGTCGGGTCGAAGCCCGATTACAAGTGTCCCAAAAACAGAAAAGACAAAAGAAAGTCGGCAAGGCCCGATCATCCTTTTGAGTCGATCTCCTCGACCGACGGAAGATCGGGGATGATCGGTGTGTCGGCCACGATCGGCGCTGGGTCGATGGCTGAAGCTGGACCTTCGGTCGGCGGGGGACTGGCAGTCGGCGCCACCTGCTCCGGGACGGCTTCCTCCGCCACGACGTCGCCTCCCGATGGCTGGTCGGCCATCTCCTCGGTGGCTTCCTCCTCGGCCCCCGGTGGGACGATGCTGCTGAGGTCCAGCTTCGGGTACAAGGCCCGGACCGCATCCCGACCGTCCTCGTACCCCACCTGGTATGAGGCGAAGCCCGACTCGAGCATCTCCTCCTGATACTGGTCGGAGGCCCGGAAGTCCTCCACCGCCCGACTGGCCGACTCCTTCGCCGACCTTGCTTCCTCCTCCGCCCGGCCGAGCGCATCCTTCGCCGACTCTACCTCCGCCATCACTATGTCGGCGTCGGCCTGGGCGACCGACAAGTCCTCCTCAGCTTTGGCAAGCTTCTCCAAGCTGACCCGAAGCTGCTCGCGCTCGCCTTGGAGTTCGGCGGCAACGCCATCCCGCTCGTGCCGCAGACGACGCACGGCCCGGCCCTTATGTCTGGCCTCCTTCTTGGCCGACCTTAGCTCGGACCCGAGCCGGGAGACTTCGTCTACCAACTTAGCCTCCCGGTCGGCCGACTGCTTTAAGTGGTCGACCAGCATTGCCTTCTCGGCTTCGGCCGCCGCCGACCTCTCCTTCCAAGCCGCCCGGACGTTCCCGAACCTCGGATATCCGGCTTCGAGCTCCGACATCGTGTAGATCAGCTACCGATGCAAGCGCTTCGTCGGGAACACATGGTGAGAAAAATTCTAAGGAGAAAGAAGGCGAAACAAAGCTTACCTCGACCATAGTCGGGTAGAACTTGGGCAGCATCTCGGTCACTTGTCGAGACCTCAACGACTCCACGTCGGTCGGGAGGAGGATCCCTTGGCACAACCTCCTCGCCAGGTTGTGGTCGGCCAATGCCGACGCCCCTTCGGGAAACTGTGCGCTGGGCGGCACAGAGCGGCTCCCCGACCTTGTTTCGTCCGCGGGGTCCATCGGGGCTTTCCCTCGATCGGCCGCCCCGACCGACGGAACCGACAGCGAGGGGATGCTCGAAGTAGAACCAGCACCCCCCGTTGCGGCCACAGACGCCGCCGGATGATGTTCGGTTTCCCGAACGTCATCCGGCTCCACCGCTGCCGGCGAGGCAGCCGACGTTCCTTCGGCCGCTTCTTCCACCGGCCTCTCCTCCGCACACGCTGCCGGAGCCGCGAGCGCTATGACGGGCTCCGATTGGTCGGTCACCGACGCTTCGATGATCGGCGCCGCTGGAGCAGGCCTCTTCGGAGGGTGCGAAGGTCCGGCCCCCGATGCTGGCCTCTTCCTTGTCGCGAATTGCCGAATCTCGACGTCTGTCGGCCGCATTCTCGGAGGTGTCCCTGCGATACCGACAAAGGTGTTAATCAAAGAACCGGACCAAGGGCCGAATGAAAAAGAGGACCGGGGGATCGGGCGATACCTAGTCGGGGAACCAAGCTCAAGCCGGCGTCATAGAGAGCTTGTTCGGTAACAAGCTCCCTCTGCTTCGGGACCGACATATCTTTTAGTCGGTGGAAGTCCTCCCGGTCGTCCGCCTCCACCCGGCTGTTGTCATTGGCTTCAGTTCGGGGCAGCCCCAGTGGGAAGGAAAGCCCCAAGAAGATGGAGAAGAAACAAAGAAAAACTGATTCTTCCACCCATGGATAGACGATGGAAGACCAGTGATGAAGGAAAGGCCCTTCCGGGGGTTGAAGAGCCACCACCCTCGGGCTTTAGGGTGGGGTCGAAGCACAAAGAAGGCCCGGAAGAGCGAAATACGAGGGTTGGTCGGCAAGAGCTGACACAACAGCGCAAAGCTAATTATGAGACGGACGGAGTTCGGCACTAGTTGCGCCGGACAGAGTCCGTAATAGTTCAACAAATTTCGGACGAACTCCGAAATTGGAAGCCGAAGACCCGCGCAAAGGTCTTCGACATACAACGCCAGATGGCCGGGCGGAGGGCTGTTAACCCGACCGCCGGCCCCTGGGGTGGAGAGTTGAAACTGCTCCGGGATGCAATACTGCTCCCGAAGCCGATCAACATTCGGCCCCGAAAGCGAGGAAACCTCAACTTCCGGAGTCGACCGGGAGTCGTCAGTCGGATTTCCCGACCGAGCTCCCCGAGTCGGATTTCCGGCCATTACACCGGAACCGAATGAGAAGAAGAAGAAGCGAAGGGAAAGAAGAAGAGGCGAAGAAGAAGAAGAAGAGGAGGAAAGGAAGACCACGAACCAGAAGAAACCCTTCTGGAAGCAGAAAAGCTCTGCCCGCGACGACTGAGAAATCGCCCGGACAGAGTTTCGGCAGCAAAATGGCGATAGTGAGGTCTTGGGTCCGGATGGTCCTATATATATAGGGCCGTCCGACGGCCGAGATGTTTCCGCGCCGATCGAAGCCTCACGGATGTACGAGACGTGGCGGCTTCCGGGTGGCCTGAGGATTCGGCGCGCCCCATCCCAGGACGGCCGCACCGCCCATATTAAATGCGGGGGGCACCGGCCAACCACCTTCGACACGCGGCAAACGGGGCCGCAGTTCCGCATTAATGCGCCCGCGCCGATTCGCGTTCCCGATGGGACGCCTGACAGCGCCCCGCGCTCCCAGAATCGGCGCCGGATATCCGATCATCTGACACCGCATCATCCGGCACCTGACCTGCTGACACCGACGTGACGTCTGACGACGACAAGACGCGACGTCTGACATCTGACGCCGACATGACATCTGACACCGACTAGACGTCTGACGCCAGCGAATCGCTTGGCATTCATGAGACGCCTGACATCGGATCAACCCGCGGTACAGTCGGAATCTAGCATACGACGAATCCACTCCTGATCGCCTAGGGTTGCTGCCCAAATAAAAGCATCGGCCAGCTCACCATCCGACTCAGGAGTGGAGGGGGGCAACTGTTGGGGAATACCCACCGACCGACCAATGGCCGGAGGGACCGACCGACCGACGGACGGTCGGAGGGACCGACCGACCGACTGACGGTCGGACCGACCTTTCGACCGATCGACTGACGGCCGGAGGGACCGACCAACCGACTGACGGCCGGACCGACCTTCTGACCGACCGACTGACAGCCGGAGGGACCGACCAACCGACTGACGGACGCCATCACCGGCCAATTAGCGGCCCATCACCGACTGGTGATATGTCGGGCGTACCTTTCCCGACCAACTGAACCCGGAGGTCTGATGGCCGACTCACGTAAGACTCGCCGACCAACGGAGGGCCCCGACGCCACTCAGCTGGCCACCGACCTAGGGTCGGTCGATTCCTCCGATCGCCGTACAGCCGCCAGAGCTTGTCAGTCCTGACAGCCGCATGCGGCACGGCCATCTAGGGACATTGTCCCGCCGAGGGCATTGTCAACCCTAGCGATTTGACGGTCCCACGGCGACATGACACTTTCACGGCGACTCTGACAGTCTACAGTGAGTTGACAATTCCTCACTTGTCTACGCCATTAATGACGGCGCCATATCGTGCTCCACTATATAAATCGGGGAAGGCAACAGTGCAAGGGATCCGCTTCCCCCACTTCTCGACTCCAAAACAACAGGCTCGCTCCTCTCTCCCTCTCTTCCTCGATCGAGCTCTCTGTCTTCATTTCACTGTTGCCCAGTCACCTCTCTGACTTGACCGTCGGAGGGTCCCCGCCGGAGCCGCCTCCGGTCAGTGTGGACTTCTCGTTTTGCAGGTGCACATTCTCCGACGATCGGACGATGAGGCGATTGACCGCAACAGGACCCCTTGGGCCTAGAATGCAAGGCTCTAACGGCTAGGACTCTGCTATATTTTCTCAGAACATCATGATCGATTAATCCAAGAGGCACGTGAACTTGGGTTGTCCCAGTAATCAAACTCTTCAACGTAGAAACCAGAGAATTTAGATTCAAAGCAAGATCCATGAAGAAGTATTTTATTATTGTAAGACCTTTAACTAAATAAAAATGACCACACGTCAAACTCTTATCATGCTAGCCGGAGAAGCCGCCATTAGCCAACAAAACGAACTCCATCTAAAAGCATTCTATGACAATATATTTTACGAAGTAAAATGAGCTATACAGCTATTATTAACATTATTGCACCTGTCATAACAAAAATATATATAATATATACTGTATGTGAGCCATTATATATGATGTATTATACCATCATAAACTAAAAGCTATTTGATATGCCTTGAAACTGACAACAGCTGACATGACAAACCAATCAATAAAAACTTGTGAAATAGCCGCAAGCTGATAAAATTTCAAGTTCTCTTCTCTAATCGGTGACATTTAGATCTCGATATCGTGAATAATTTCCTTAACTGCATGATGTGAGCTGGAGATCCATGTGAATGAGATGCATAAGCATGATGTGTGGGGGCGATCCTCAGATGAAATATGTGATCCATTACCAAAACAGCCAATGTTGGTGCTTTTTTCCTTAGTGAAGAGCACCAATCCTTGCATATATGAACCACACCTGAAGGATCCTTCTTCTTGAAGTTTTCTAAGTGAAGTTTCGGTTCTATTAAAATGCATTTTGCCACACTCATAATGCTCTTGCTATTATCTAAGGGTTGAATCTGACTTAAATATCAAATGATTCTATATTGGATACTCTTGGATAATGAACTATCTTTGTCTCTGTTATTTCAGATTGGATCTTGCGAGAGCCATCACTTGAACACAGTTTTCTCCATCTCTTTTATCTTAGATGCATGCAATGACTCAGAGGCCGACTTTTTCAATGGTAGGCTGGCCGATCTCTTCAAGCATCTTGGCAGCTCGGTATCTAGGTCAATCTAAGCGACAGCACTATTAATTCTTTGCTGTAGTTGAGAGTTTTAAAAATTCAAATTTCTTTAATGTTAAACGCTATTGATTCTTGTCACGGTTGAAAGATTTTTAAGCTCTAATTTTTTGAGCCCTTTTCCTAAATAATACAAAAAAAAAATTATTTACTTAAATAATATAAATTCTAACTTATTTACGGAATTAATGCAAAAGGGATAAAACGCTATTTTGAATGGCATTTTCTCCAAGCCACATCACCCACATTTTCCACGTAGGCATCATCTAAAAAAAAAAAAATTAAAAAACGCCATTCAAAATGGCATTTTCTATTTTTTTCTCAAAAAAAAATAGAAAAAATAGGAAAAAATAAATTTTAAAATTTTAAATTTATAAATAAATAAAAATTTTAATTTTGAATGAAATTTAAAATATAAAAATCTGAATTTTTAATTCAAATAAAAAAGATAATTTTAGATGATTTTTTTTCTTTTCAAATTAACCTTTTTTAAAAAATATTTAATCAAAAATCTTAAAAATTTAAAAAATTAAAAATATCATAGAAAAAGAAAAAAAGAGAAAAAAATGTGAAAGAAATAAAAATTATAAATTTAAATTTAAAAAATAAAAATTTTAAATTTAATTCAAAAACATCATTTCAAATTCTTTCCAAAAATGTTCAAAAAAAAAAAAAAAAAAACAAAACAAAAAGTCCCATTAAAAAATCAAAAATTTTAAAAAATTAGATAAAAATAAGAATTATAATTTAAAATTTAAAAGAAATAAAATTTTTAAAATTAATTAAAATAAAAAATATCATTTCAAATTACTTTCCTAATTTCAAATTAATTTATTTAAAAAATATTTCAAAAAAATAAAAAAATAGCCTAAAAAAATTTCATAAAAACAGAAAAAAATGAAAAAAATAGAAAAATTATACAATTATAAATTTGAATTAAAAAAATTTAAATTTTTAATTTGAATTAAATTTTGATAAAAAAAATAAATGCCATAAAAAAGTGAAAAAAAAGAGGAAAAAATGTGAAAAAAAAATTATAAATTAAAATTTAAAAAAATAAGAATTTTAACTTTAATTCAAATAAAAAATATCATTTCAAATACCATAAAAAAAGAAAAAAGGGAAAAAATAGAATTGAAAAAAAATAGAAATTCTAATTCTAATTCAAAAACAAAATTTATAATTTTGAATTTTAATAAATAAAAATTTTAATTATAATTCAAATAAAAAACACCATTTTAAATAACTAAATTAATTTAAATTTAATTTTTTAAAAAATATTCTAAATAAAGGAAGAAAATACCTAAAAAATGCCAAAAAGATAAAAAAAAGGAAAAAATGAGAAAAAAATATAAATTTAAAATTTAAAATTTGAAAAATAAAAATTTTAATTTTAATTAAAATAAAAAAAATTAAAATTATTTTCTTCTTTTCAAATTTTTTCTTAAAAAAATATTTCAAAGAAAATCTTAAAAAATTAAAGAAATAAAATATACCATAAAAAAAGAAAAGATGAGAAAGAAATGGTAAAAAAATATAAGGTATAATTTTGAATTTTTAAAAAAAATAATTTTAATTCAAATAAAAAATATCATTTCAACTTACTTTTCCCATTTAAAATTAAATTTTCAAAAAAAAATATCAAAAAAATAATAAATTAAAAAAATAAAAAGTACCGTAAAGAAGACATAAATATAAAAAATAGAAAAAAAATTATAATTATAATTTTAAATTTGAAAGAAATAAAATTTTTAATTTTAATTAAAATAAAAAATATAATATAATTTAAATAAGAAACATCATTTCAAATTACTTTCTCTATTTAAAATTAATTAATTTTTTTTTCATACCACATCGTACGTACCTGTTCGTGCCTGTATCAGATCGAGATGTACCAGTACGATCTGATTCATCTCATAATTAAATTATTCAATATATTATTATTATTTATGTTATAATTTTTATAGTCCTTTTAGTATAACTTTTTCTCTCCTAATGTTCTGAGACACATTCGAGTATGTGTATCCATATGCACAAAGCATAATATCCGATCATTTAAAATTAAATAATATAAAATAGAATTAATATTTAATATTATTAAATAGAATAAAAATATCAAACGTACAATAAATAGTACAATAAAAATATAAAAAATACTATGTACAAATATAATAAAGACTAAGTCCCACAAGGATGTCGCGGTGCCCGTGATCGCTTGGATCTTCTCAGAAAGGTCTTTGCCGGCTGCTCTTGCTGTGATGGCTCCTCTCCTATATCAGTGGAGGAGATCTGCTGATCATGCTGCTCAGGGATAATTGATGCTGTCCGATCATCTACGGACTGAGAGACCCATTCAACCCTCTCATCTGGATACACGGATGGACCTGAAAAGAAAGTATCATACTCATGTGGCCAACTGGTATCCAGTGATGTCATCTGGGGGATGTAGGAAGAAGAAGGCGCTGCCATTTGTGGATCAAAAGATGGTGGCATCTGTGCAGCATCTAATGATGACATCTGCGAAATATGCGGTGATGGCATATGTGAAACATATGATGATGGCGTATATCTCATATCTGGCGCCGGGGCTGCTCCATACCAAGGCGCACAGCTATATGGATTAATACCAATCGCCACCAATGTTTCAAAACTTGTTCTCTCTATCTCCCGCAGTATACGAATCCGTTCGTCCTCATCAGTCATAGATAAAGCACGACGAGCGTCCAACATAAGATCCGATATAGAATCAGTCTACAAAATAAAAATAAAACAGTCAGTATAGTGTAAAATATAAAATAAAAATATAACACAAATAACATAAAGTAATTTTCATAATCTTACCAAAAGACGCACAGTAGAACTCTCGCCCTCGTATCCGAGAACTGCATACCGAGGCTGTCTAATGACTCGCATCGTAATGCTAAAAAACCAAGCCATGTAGTCATCGGTATATGAACGGCCTCTCAAAATAGGATCACCATGAACAATGTGATCTCGACGTGTATTTCAAATATCGATGTACTCTACATATCTGATACGCCAGTCAATACGAGCTCTCCCTCATCGATCAATACGATGAAGTCCCTAGCTGGTATCAAACTGCTCTAAGATGTCCTGAATCTGACCAAACTGCCGCAGGACACGATCGAAAAGATGCCACTCTACCACATCAAAATAAATAAGTGGCACCCTAACAGTCCATATGTCGTGTCCAACTATACACATCTGCGGCAGTATAGCCAATATCTCATCTGTATATGGCTCCCACAAAAACTGATAGAGTTAAAATAAAAAAAATAGTGAGCTAAAATTTTAATAGATTATGAATACTGTAAAATGATATTTATAAAAAATTTAAAATTTATCCGTCTATATGTATCAACTAATGTATCCAACTGGCACCTACAAACCCGTGCCACTCTCGTCGATACGTGATGAACGTTAAATGCAACGTTCCATCTGTTTCACAATCTACTCATGTTAAATAAATTATATCAAATTTAAAATAATAAATTTAAAATAAAAAAAATAATATTTCGATACCTATATCTCAATGGTCCGTCTAGTCTGAATGGAACATCAGGATCCTACTGCTTTGATGGCATCTCGAGCAACTGTCGTCATAATGGACTGATAGTCAGCATACGCTCCCATACCCAAATCTGTAAATTTCAAAAAAATCATACATAATATACCCAATATAAAATTTAATTGAATATTAAAAATAAAAATTTTTAATTCACATACCTATAATAATACAAGATAACCACCAATCTCGCTTTGATCAGTATAAGAACCTCGACACATAGCTCTGTATAGGCTAGTACTGCACTGCCCCAACTGAGTCGACGAGCGAAGTCTAAATCCTCTAATAATGGCAAAAACATCAACTTCATCTTATTCGATGAAATATCGGATAACAGGACACCACTTAACAACCACAGCACCTGACCCCTAACATACTGCTGCACCATCTCCTCTGGTGCATCATCCGCAATATGAAAATATCGATAACGATCATCCAAACACTCAATCTTGAGTCGTGAATGATCGAAAAAATATAAGTCGGGCTCAAACCCTAGCAATCGCAAGCACAAAGCCTGCCACTCCAGAATGGTAAGCATGGGATCAACTCCGATAACTGGATCGCCATCAACTAATAGTCTAGTAAGGATGCTGACATCCTGTAAAGTGATGGTCGCCTCACCAAATGGAAGATGAAATGTGTGTCTCTGGATGCCATTGTTGGGAATAGTGTCCCAAAGCCAATCGTCAGCCTGTTGACGGTTGTGCTCCTTTTGTATTAGTACATGAATTATAAATAAATAAAAGTTATTTTGGTATTTTTTCATCACAAATGTTTCATCTTCTAATGAACTCCTGTGTTGTGGTGAAGTCCTTAGGACTATTTAGACTCGACAAAGGAGGATTTGTCGTTTAGTCCTTAAACATGTTCGCGACCAAATGATACGTTGTTACCAAGGACGATAATATTTATCGAGCATAGGTCGTTGTATACCATATGGGTTGGTTGTCCTCATAACCAAAGAGTGTGGAGACACTGGTATGGCATACAGGTGAGATGTAATGGTACATCTGCACTGAACGTGACCAACTCCGGAGCTATTTCTGCTGTCAAGATTTGCTCCGATGGGATATGGGTATAAATGTCCCTCCGACCTGAGACCGCCACGGTGACTTGCAAGCAACTCACTGCACTTAGGCACTGGACTACCTGAATTTCTAATTCAGTGACGGAAGGTTGCTGGGTGTAGTCAAGTACTTGACTTATCGGTGCGTGTGTCAAGATGGGATTGACCACTCCAGTTTAGGAGCTGTGTACAGTCGTGTTTCAATTTAGCAAAACCTTGGCCAGGGTAGTCCTAGTGACGAGTCACAGGACTAATTGAGTTGAGCACGATTCGGATGATATCATCAGGGTTGACAGTTTAACTCTGAGTCATCCTAAACACAGGGGTCAAAAAGGGATGAATTATACGGTAACCATATTCACGTAGGTTCTGAATGTTGCGATTGCGATTATTCGACCTATCCGATCATCGGGTATCATTGCTAGATGGTCACTTCGATTAGTACAGAAATTGGTTCCTGTGCTACCGGCTTAGGTTCGAACCTGCGGGGTCACACACATTAGAGGTTCCTTTCTGATCTGATGGCTGATTATGAGTCTTATCTATCTGGAACTCTATGATTGAGAATTAGAATTCTCTAATCATGAGTTCCACACATTTTGGGTACCGGGGTCAAAATTTTGAATTTCGAATTTTGAATTTGAAATTTGAACTCTTTGATCAGGGTTTCATATCGATGGTCTTTGATGCCTGATTGCCCATCAGATTTGGACTCAACATTTATGAGAGGTTTAATTAGTGATTTAATCACTAATTAACTCAATTTGATTGAGTAATTATTTTTGGATCAAGTCCAATTGAATTGGATTCAGTTTGGATTGACCCGATTAGGTTAAATGTTGACCTAATCGCTAAGGTGGTTTAGTCCCCGATTTGATCAGGAGTTAGGTTTAGTTAATTCCTAATTTGATTAGGATTTTATTAAGCCTAATTAAGCCTAATTATGTTGGGTTTAATTTGGTCTAATTATGCTCAACCTATTTTAAACTAGGTTGGCTCAATTTGAATTAAACCACCTTGTTTTAAATTCCCTGCGTCACCCAACTTCCTTGCACCCATTTGAATTCACGAGAAGAAACTTCTCATGAAATTTTTCTCACGTAAAACCCTTCCCCACGTCCTCATTTGTGCGCCATATGGATGGATAAATTAATTAGTTAGCCATTCAAATTCAAAGCATGTTTGAATTTGAATGGATAACTTATCACTTGCCCTTTCATCCTTATCCATTTTGTGCGCCACATTACTTACACGAGAAAAGGTTTCTCGTGAAACTTTTTCACGCACAAAGAGCCACACCCCTTCTCTTCTCACACCCAAAAGGATAGGGATAAGTTGGTTTTTGTTTGAATTCAAATTTGATTTGAATTCAAATGTGTAACCTCTTGTCTTTATCCTCTCACGTGGATAAGACACGTTCGATGTTGTTTTAAAAAGAGGAGAAAGGTGGGACGTGCGTAGAAAAATTAGGAGAGAAACTTTGGGGCGTGAGGAAGGCTTCTGTGCAAGGTGAAGGTCCAAAACCTTCCGAGAGAAAAAGAAAGAAAAGAGAGAAAATTGGGCGCAGGGTTTTTGGTGTGTACCCTAGGGTTTCTACCTAGGGTTCGGGAAGTGAGATTGGTGTGCCACGAGTGTCGTGAGTCCACCAAATTTCAGAGAGAGATCCATTAGCCTCTCAAGTAACTGTGCAGACGATCCAGAGTGTCCGAGAAGTCAGCACACATCGATCGAAGGAGTTCGATCAACATCTGCCATCAAAAGGGTGAAATCACGAACTAGCATTCATGAGGAGCTGATCAGACGGAAGCTTCGTGTGGACGATCCGCAGAGGCCAGACAGTTGGGTGGCTGCGACACAATGATCAGAGCCCTCTGATGGTGATCAGATTGCGGTGATCGACTACCCGCAAAAGGTGATGTGTTCTGAACACAGTACTGTAAAACGTTTACTGATTCAAATTTGAATTTCAAATTTAAATGCATGCTGTTGTATCATATTTAGATCCTAGTGTAGGGTTAATTAGTATTAATTAATGAGATTAATTAATAATTTCGTTGTAAAATAGTAATTTTGAAAAAGTTTTAAAATTACCATTTTGCCCCTGCACTAAATTTTCGCTTCAATTGGTATCAGAGCAGGTTCTAGAATATGATATACATATGCATGCGTAGATTAAGGTGTAATCTATAAGTTTAAATTTAAAATTCAAAATTCAAAATTCAAAATTCAAAAAGATTTGAAATTTGAAATTTGAAATTTGTTAGAAGTTTCAAATTTGAAATTCAAAATTTGAAATTTGAAATTTGGTTGAAATCTCAAATTTGAAATTTGAAATTTGAAATTCGAAATTTGAAATTTGAAATTCAAAATTCAAAATTTGAAATTTGAAATTTGGTTGAAATCTCAAATTTGAAATTTGAAATTTGAAATTCGAAATTTGAAATTTGAAATTCAAAATTCAAAAATTAAAATTCAAAGATTGAAAATTCGAAATTTGAAATTTGGTTGAAATCTCAAATTTGAAATTTAAAATTTGAAATTTGAAATTTGAAATTTGAAATTCAAAATTTAAATTTTGAAATTTATATATTTAGATATACTTGATCCAAGTAGCAAGTAATCTAATTGGGTTGGTTGCCATGGCCGTCCGGTCATAGGAGAAAAGTAGGGTTTAAAGGCCCTCTCTTCCCATTCGATGGGGTCTCCTATGGCGGTAGGGGTGCCGATGCAATTATATCCCATGCCGATGAAGCAGCGAAAGGACTTAATTAAGAAATTTATCATGAATGTGTTAGATTAGATCTAAAAAAAAATTTATGATTTATTTTGAGTTATTTTCTGTTATGAAATGAGCAATAGAATTGCTGTTTGTGAAATGTGCTGACCCGTTTGTGAAATGAGTTAACACATTTGATGAACAGAAAATAAAATCTTTCAAATTTGAAAATTATTTTCGAAATGCCAAACCCTGACCCATCAGTCCAAGTACTTAATTAAAAGAATTAAGTGTTGTCTAGTAGGTCTAGAATTGTGAATTAAGACCTAAGACAATTGCATAAACTTTTGGGTCAATGGGTTAGATGAATTAGGTCCATAATTGGGTTAGACCTAAGGTTAGTTTAAAAAATGGACGAATTGGAGTAATTGGTCAAATCTAATCAAAAGTTGAATTAGATTAGGTCAAGGATACTCTAGACTCAACTTCAATAGTTGTAGTTGAATGGGTCCATGTCTTTAACTAGACCAAGATGGACTTAATTCATGGCTACGCGGTGGAGCTCTATTTACTAAGTTGATCAAAATTAAAACTAATGAACCGGTTGGTGTCTAAGGTAAGTTCGGCAGTTTTGACCAGTGGTTCTTAAGCGGGAGCTACTCGCATTGATTCGATCATTGACGAGTTAATGGCAAATCCCCACCACTGATCTCACTTACCTGGCCAGTCTGGTAAGTTAGATTTTGATTAGATCACTTGGTGATTAGAGTTCACCCATGTCATTAGGTAAATCAGTATGACTGATTTAGGTGCTCCTAATGCCAGCTTTAATTAAATCCTTTTTAATCTGACTTGGTGAAGTCAGTAGGAGGATTGAAATTGGCTGGATGATTTCTTCTCTACTATTCTTTAATAAAATCCTCAAAATTATTAGGTCCCTAAAATGATTAAGTTATAATGATAACTAAGTCATAGCCTCCCATTAAGTGAATGATAATGAGTCCATTAGTTCAATGATCATTGGAGGCCCAAAGGCCTGGTGCTCATTGGCCAATGGAATTATTATTCATAATATGATAATTTGATTGAGTCTTTCTGATGGTGGTTAGGTTGGCCGGCCAAAGTCGGGCCTGATCATTTATTGGTCCGATTCACTAAATTAAGTCATGTTAATGGTTGGACCTAACCAGATCTTTTCAGTGGAGGCCAAAGCCTACTGATTAGGTTCTGGGGCAAAATCAATTACTAGAAGTTGTTTAGAGAAACAACTGGTTAAGAACCTACCCATAGATGCACATGGGTTGACCAACCAAAGTTGGACTCGTGTGTAGTCTGTGTGGATTCTAGTACCCATTAAGGAATTAAAGTAATTCCTCGAATTAGAGGATGAGGCTACCAATTCGTAAAAATATTGGGAAAAATTTTAGACTAAAGTTCAAGTCTTTAGTATTAATTTATGTACTAATAGAGGTCTCGTTTTCCTTTAAGCAGCTATGGCCACTACCCTGTCGCTCCGGTCATTATTAGATAATGACAAGCTCATGGGACCCAATTTCGATAGCTAGTATCGAAAATTGAAAATCGTCCTTGAGCATGAGCGGATCCTTTATGTAGTAACGGATCCAGCACCTGAGGAGCCAGCTCCGAACGCTAGTAAGACGATCCGAGATACTTACTTGAAGTGGCTCAATGACCGCACCACCGTTCGATGTATTATGCTGGCAGCAATGAATGACGAGTTCAGCCGAAGGTTTGAGAACGCCCAGCCACAGGAGATGCTTCAAATGTTGAACGACTCCTTTGGCACGCCTGACGACGTTGAAAGGCACAAAACTAGTTATGCTATTTTCAATGCTCGGATGAGGGATGGGGCCTCAGTCACTGATCATGTACTGTATATGATCGAGATGATTGAGCGCCTAAGCAAATTGGGCTTTCCTCTGCACGAGCAGCTCGGTAAGGATGCGATCCTTAATTCTTGCCCAAGTCCTTCCTCCCATTCCTTACTCATTTTCGAATGACAAAGCCTGCAGTAAACTATCACGGATTGTTGGGGTTGCTGCAGAACTTTGAGAAGGATCACCAACTCCATAAGGAGTCGGTGAATGTAGTGGGAGGGTCTTCTTCTCGTCGTCAACCCTTTGGGAAGGGGAAGAAGAACAAGAAGAAGAAAAATAAGAAGGTGCAATCTCATGCTGGGACAGTAGCACGGGGTCAGACCAAGAAGCGCAAGCATGACCAGAGCCAGGCGGAGTGCTTCTTTTGCAAGAAGCACGGGCATTGGAAGAGGAACTGTCCTCAATACATTGCCTCCCTGGACCCGAACAGGCCAAAGAAGAAGCAAGGTAATTATATGATAACTCCTTGCAACTTTCGATTTGTGATACTACTGCCTGGGTATTGGATACCGGAAGCCCTTATCATATTTGTAATTCGATGCAGGGTCTGCAGGTCAGTAGGAGATTTGATGAAGGCGAGAGGTTCCTGAATGTTGGAGATGGAAGCAAAGTTCCAGTTCTAGCTTTAGGAATCATGAGTCTTGTAATCAATTCTCGTAATGTAATTCTGAGTGAATGTCACTATTGTCCAAGTTTTTTATTAAATATTATTTTTGTAGGCCTTTTGACCATGTACGGTTATGATTTTTTT
>NC_025999.2:3495117-3505117 GCF_000442705.2 Elaeis guineensis
GATCACAATTTTAAAACCATGACTGAGGCATATGATAATGCCTGCAGTTTTGAGGCATCTCTGGTTCGGATGCAAAAGGATGGCTCATCTGAGCTGTTTTCCCTAGTACTTGATGGTTATGATGAGAAGCAATTGCAGAACCCGATTCAATAGTTACCAAAGTGGGTTGGAGGATACCCATTACGACGTATGTACATTGGAGTTGGGATTTAAGAATGTGAACTAATCATATTTGAGGTAGTAAAACAATTTGTTGGTCTGGTGGAAGAAAGAAACAAATAATTCAATCTACACCACCAAACGGCCAGGTCCAGTAAGATCGAAAAATATAAATATGGCAACAGTGTTGATTCCTATCAACACTCCCTTACCGGTCCCTTATGGCAGATGACGTCCTGTATGCTATTCCATTAACCACTGCATGCCCATGACTTAAGCGGGGAAGGAAATTTTTCAGTAAAAACTATTCAGTGATGTTTGGGGAAAAAACAGGAGACCAAATTTCGCCACCGATATTACTTCGATGGTATTACTTGCCCGTTGTATAAGAGGTCAGGTGTTCAATTCAAGAATCTCACTTCAGCCCCTGTCCAGTCCAGGTTGTGGTTCTAGAAGGATGCTCTTTTTTTTAATGGGTACGAAGATGCTCTTTAATTTTCCAATAACAACTCAAATGCGGTCATTGGACTTCCCAAATAAGAAACAGCTACATTAATCCTGTAAATATTCCATTTGGACGGTGGACTACAAAAGGAGCTCAGATAAAAATTGCATTCTGGAGCTGGAAAGGGCAAATCTACTAACTCCAGGTTCGCAAAGAATAAAGTGGAACTCAACGACCGCACTGGCGTTCAGCAAATCTCTCTATAATCTCGCTCCAATACCTTCTTCCCCGAGCACTTTTCAAAATATTCTTGGGAGTAACATTTCCAGCTCTCATCTGGATCTGCACACGCTTTTCTGACTCGGGTAACCATGAGCATGAGCAGCTCACAGGTTACCATTTTAAAGATGATGACGACCGCGAACTTCCATTCTGATAACTATCGTTCTTTCTACTTAGGTAAGAAGGTTAGTAAATTCTAAACTCGATTCAGGATTCGGTTTTGACTGCTCTGTGCAACAGCTCGTAAGAAACTTAACCGGATTGATAGTTAGAAAGTTGAAAGAACTCTAACTGGAACATGGAAAAACAGATGGTACGGATGAGATGATAGAACATAAATTATGAGGTAGATAATTGCGTCAAAAAAAAAAAAAATGACGTGGGTTTACAAACTTACAAGGTCTGAATATTAAGAAAGAAATGAAATATATGAACTTTAGAACCCCAAGCAATTGTGCTTCAAAATCCTCATTATAGTCTTTTAAAGAAACCCTCGTTATTGATTTGCATTCTTTTCAAAGCCAACTCCCCTAAAATCCAACCATGATTCACCCAAAAATACCAGGAAGTATTTAATCCTGCCAAATAGAAAAGAATTGTAGAACCATGAGATGTTTAACCGGACCAACGCAAATCATTCAATAAGCATGCTGCCATTCAACGAAACTGAAAGAGATTGAATTCACTGTTAGCACCATCAAAAGCTTAAGGCAACACTTTGGGACTGTTCCATTCAATAGAAACTGCAACTAGATTGAATTCATAACTCTGACCAGAATAGTAAATCACGGCATGTCAAGCTTACCCCAAAAAATAAAAAAAAAATCACAGCATGTTAAGATTGGAGCCGCTGCAGAAACAAAAACTCATCAGTGGCAGAAATTCTCTAGTTCACATACTGCAGCTTTTTGGTCCACTAGAAGCTAGCCGGAATCTCACATTCATGTCCAGGAACGAAGAATCAGGTTCCATCCATAGTACGGCCTAAACATCTGACTACCAAAAACATCTTGGAAGCTTGCAATATGATTGACTTTTTAAAATATTTCTCAATCTGAATAAGATCGCCAATACTGATCGCCGGCGAAAGCATGTTACACAAAAGTACCAACATCATCACATAAAGTGGATTTCTCCATATCGACGGACCCAATCAATGAAGATATTTCCTTCATGATATTGTGCATCCAAATTTTAAGGCACAAGCAACTGCAGTATTGTAACCACTTTATATCCTTCACAATTTTACAATAACCATGCTTTAAACCCGAAAAGACAAGAAATTATCTAACAGACCTAAAGCTCACAATCAAGGTTTTAAATATCGGTATGGACCCTGTGCCAGTTGCCGTCGATACGGTACTGTACCGTACAATCCATACTGACAATAAAAAAATAAAAAAAATCCCACTCAACGGCAAAAAAAAAAAAAAATCAAATCAAATCAAACCGTATCGGACCAAACCGGTGTCATACCGTACCATACCGACCAAACCGCAGGATATCGGACTGCTCGGGCCACAACGTACCAAACCGATCGGTTCGGTCCCATTCAAGCATTTTCCAAAAAACCGGCCTAAACTGAACCAGCTCCCGCCGGTTCGGTACGGTACAGGATGTACCGACCGATTCGGACCGGTTCAGAATACCATGCTCACATCAATTTTAAAGAGAGTATGTTTACCCCAAATCACATCTAATCTCATACTAAAAGCATCAATACTGTCACAAGCACATGATTCTACTTCCATTATTGATGGAATTTAATAATCTCCAAAATGGACCTTGTGATTCTTGTCAACAGATCAAAACAACTTGCTTGCATATCTACGTCAGCAGCAAATCCTTTATTTAGGAATACAAATCCACTCACTCAAATTCCCAAGGTTGGGATATGTAACTGATGCTCCCACCTTGCAGTGATGATATTGATATTGATGATGACCTTGGTATGGAGCTGCTACCAGCATGAGAAATGCTACCTCACTGTCTTCCACTACATATTTACCACAAATTCATCATCATATACACCAAATAATTTCTTCTAGTTCTCCTAGACATTATTTTCTAATCTGCCTCTTCAATAGCTGATGTATACTTGACCATTGGGAAGTCAACTTTTCAGAATGCATCTTTCCTTCTCTCTAATGTACACCATAAATTTTCTCCATTAGAATTCTCAAAACTGTCCCAGAACACCAAATATCCCTACCAAATTTTGACAATTACCTATACAAAACGTTACTTCTCCCCTTACTTTCCAGTAAAAACAATGGCATGAAGCGTTTGAATAAGGATGCAAAAATCAACTGTTCCAAGTATTTGCTAGATCTCAGAATTCAAAGATTATGCACCATCTCTTTACACTTTGAACCATGCTTATCCAAAGAAGGGTTATAATGCAACTCTCACGCAAGTGAATGCTAGTAAAAATTGACTTTCAATACCTCACCAAAAACAAGGGCAACAAAGCAATTATACACTTGAACCACCAAAGAGCACCAATCATGGTCAATTCCCCTTGCATTGCTGTTGGCAGATGAAAAGAAGAGATTTATTATGAATATGTTAGATTTTAATTGCATAATTAAACAAAATATGGTTAGTATGCAAATCATTTTGCCTCCAAGTACAACACTTTTCAACTTACATGCGTTGGTTGATCCAATGGAAGTACAGCACTGCAATTTAACTATTTAAAGTTCACTTTCCTTTTTAGTTTACTGGGTCACATCACTTTCTCAAACTTACCTCTTACGTAAAATTAAAGTCAAATTTGCATAACACCAATCACATAAGACCCATCTCCTTAAACAAAATGACAAAAGAATGAATCCACCAATCTATAATTAAAAGAAAAAAAAATTGATGTAGAGGATTTACATCAGCATTGCCAAAAACTCAAGCGCAAACAGTAACTTGGGTGAACAATCTAGTTAAAAAAAAAAAAAGTTCTTGAAGTGACAACGAAGATGCACAAGTAATTTACAATATATACATGGCCAATAATTTACAATGTTATACATGATGGCCATGTCAAGATAAAATGTGAAAGAAAGAGTAAGAAAGTTGGATAACAGGAGAAAGGGTGTGGGTTCCACCACAAAAACAGCAAAATCTTCAGTAATATCCTCAACAGTCCATCTTTGCTTTTAACATAGAATAACTAAACTTTTTAGAGCACAGGTGTAAAATCATAGACCCTAATATAGAAGGAACAGACAAGAACAAATAAACAAATAAATAAAACATACCCAATTCGAACACCATTACACAAAAAAAACTGAAACATTTCCAGCAATCACCTAAACTCTAATGGACCTTATATAGCTTCTGTGATGAATGGATATTTCCTATGTAAAACTGATAATAATTATACAGAACGTTCTGGTTTACTTTAAATTCCAATGTCCCTGCTTGGAAAGAACTACTCAAGTTCAGACCTTGGACAACAAAATAAATAAATAACCATCCAGCCACAGATATAATTTTAAATAAATGATGAATTTTGTCCTAACAGTAATTCCATGGAGCCAAAAAGCTTGAACCCAAAAGGAACCAGGAAACTTGAATCCAGGAAGCAAGCTGTTTCAGATGCATATTCTTGATGACTTGGAAGTATGGCCTTAAACAAAATATATATTGCTCCAGTTGATGGTCTAAAAACCAATTAACATCATAACTGATTCCAGATATTTTACTGCATTTAGTCCATATTCTTATAATGAAGCATGGTCAATGGAAACGAATCTCCATGTTTTTTGTAGGTGATAAATATTTCAAAGGCTTCAAAAGTCTTGGACAATGTAGATTTGCCACGTCAAACTAAAAAGCCTTTTATTTAACTATGGAGTACAGTTCAGAAATTTTTCCATGGCCCAGTGAAGATTGTTTACCCAGATCTTCGAAATATAAATCTTCACATCCCTCTAAACTTAACATGCAACACTATCCCATATCTATGAAGAATTGTATCATAATCCACCAGGTTTAGAAAGTTTTTGACCAGCTCAATCCTTGGTGATTTGGTATTACATGGCAAAGGTAACTGCGACCAAGAGAGAATCCTACTGTAATATTCAGAAAACTAGAATGGCTACATAATTTACATTCTTGCAATTTTAGAAGCAATCCTCCATGATTCCCAAGACAGGGAAAGGGTTTATTTAAAGTAAAAAGGAAGCAAAGATAGATATAGAAAAACACAATCATTTCAACAGCACAGAAAATAACCCCAGAAGCCAATCGGAACAAATCCCACACTATTAAACAATCCCTAAAAAAATAATGCATATTATCTTGCTCCCTAAGCAGCAATTTCATCTCAAAGATTCTTTTGAAGTATAAACATTTTGGTTTGGAAAAGTTCCAGTTCCTTTATCAAAGGGAATCTGTTGCATAGACGCCAATCACTGCTTAGTAGGAAAAAAATAATGTACCATGTTGGCATATATGGAATTTAGTAAAATTACAAGAAATAAGACCAAATTGATTATGAAGGTTAGATAGATTAGAGTTTAGTACAGTAAGCAGTAGAATAGATAGGAGATACGATTCACAGTGAAAGCAGCTATTGCTCAAAACTCCAATATATATCCCAGATACATCATATTGCATTGACTCACGCACCACATAAATCTGAAACCTTCTCTCATATTCCTAATGCATTGACTCAACCTACCAGTCTTTAAATTTCCTGAAATTCATTTTGATAAAACACAAGATTTCCCTGAACAAGCTCTAGAATTCTACAGTTACAAAACATTATGGCATGCACAAGAACATGGACACATCGTATAATAACCCAATAGACCTTTTTAACCTCTGTAAATATTCCAGAATCATGTCTTTAAGATTCACCAGACAAAGTGAAAGTAAAAATTGTTAGACCACCATGTCTACAATCAAGCAAACAAGGAAGCAAATATGTGGACAGAAATGATGCAATGAACTAGCGAGTTACATAGTAAGGAGCGAGGGAATTTCTTGATTAGGAGTGTCAAGCAAACTTCTCATTGCAAGTGCGGTAACTTCACATGTTACAAGAACTTCCATGAACTTGAAGAAGAAAGAAGCCAAATTAACTTTAATGATAGCCATCTTTATCAGTTGATTGAGTTGAAGCTTCAAATTTTGGCTATTTGAGAAAGGTTTTATGTCCCGGCAAGGACGGGGGGCATCCCAGTCATCCTGTCTCGTTCCTGTAAGAAAATGAGACTGGAATGAGGTCGGAACTTTGAAACCCATTCATGCAGGGAGAGCAGAAGAAAGAAGAAGGAAAGAAAGGAAGATGAAGAAAAAAATGAAAGGAAAGAAGAAGAAGAAAATAAAGAAGAAAAAGAAAGGAAAGAAGGAGAAAGGAAAAAAAAAAAGATAAAAAAAAGGAAAGAAAAGAAAGGAAGGTATAAGACAATGAAACAATAATAAAAGAAAAGAAAAGAAAAGAAGATAGAAGAAAAAGAAAGAAAAAAGGAAGAAAAGAAAAAAAAGAAAGAAATGAAAGAAGAAAGGGAGAGAAAAGGAGGATATCTATCGAGATGCATGATGGGGAGATGGGACGGAATAGCAGAGCATCTCGTTCCATGAAGATATTGAGACATCTCCATCCCATAAGATTTAAAACCTTGTATTTGGGGACTGATGGTGAAATATTTAATAAAATAAGTTTGTCGTACAGCGTTAAAACAGTAACATTTTTAAAAAAATTATGATCATTAATCAAGCATCTCTAAATTGATGGCCAAGTGAACAATTAAACAATGAAAATACAATAGTAATTCAACCACTCTTAAGAGAGATACACAATTTTTGGTGAAGTAGTTCATGGGTCTCATCTATATAAGATAGTCCAATGTCTAGTGAAAGTCTAATGCAAGAAAGTTTTGGTTGAACATTTCATTGAAAGGACCATAAAACAAAGCTGTGATGCAATGGCATATCCTACAAGAAAGAAACCCATAAGTCATGCCTTTTCTTTTTATTACTTTTACCAAGTTCCCACTTCCCAAGTATGAATTCTAGGATTACAGAATGTACAAACTGTGCAACCACTTAAAGTTATCTTCTTCTTCATAATATGTCAAATGAACTTTGTAAGCATGATGGGGGCACAAATGTCGGAAAAAAAGTTATAGTGTACTAAAGAAGATGTTTTTGTAGACAAGACCACCGTCAGGCATATGACAGGACTCATCCTCATGTAAAAAGAAAAAAATAATAAATTAAAATATTTAAATTGGATGCTTTGATGATAATCCATATATGACCCAACATCGAGAAGATATTGCATACAAGGCTTTAAATACCAACTGGTACCAAGGGTGCCAACTTGATCAGTGGGTAAAATCACTGTGACCTGGGTTCAGATCTGGCCCTCACCTGATTCTGAGTAGGTTTCCACTACCTGGTTGGGTTGGGGTGGTGGGGTGTAGAGGAGGCTTACCACCAAATAGGAACATATCACACAGTACTAGAAAGGAACTAATATGGCGCCCGATACCAAGACTATATTGCATATGTCTTTGCATACATCAAAAAGCTTGATAGAAGAAAACAAATTTCTTACAGCATAATCTTTAGAGAGCATCCATTGACTCTTTACTTTATCTCACTAAAAAAGTATAACAGTATGAAGGAACCAATTTTCTAATACAAAGTATAATGATACCATCATTTATTTATAACTTGACATATTTCACAGGTTTCACCCTGTAAGATGGCAGACATAAAGGTTCAGCGGACCCTGAACAGAACACTAAAAGCATCTATCATCTATGTAAATGATTCTTTTGACATGACTAAAGGGACAACTAACAAATCATCAATAGTTCATTTATCAATTTTCCCTAAATATCAGCATATAAACCGATCCAAAAATTGAATAAGAAACCACTAATTATGCAGGAAGGGCATTTACTAAAGCATCGTGAATAAGAGGTTTTGAGTGAAACATTATTTAATCAGAAAAAATAATACTCATATTGTCGCGAGAACTGTTGCTGTAAAAAGGGATTGGTTCATATGTGATATTTGCCATCCTTATAATGTGTGATCTGCTTCTTCTTAGCAAACTATAAATTCCTTCTTGCCATCTCCATATTCAAAAAAGCTTGGTCTTCATTCTTCAAGTTGCCACTTACATTCATCATACAATATCTGTTATTCATATGTCAACACAAAATGCACTTGTATTTATTTCTCCCTGAAATAAAGAGCTTTATTATCCTTCTCTTCTAGGTCCTTTCAAGCCTTAATTCATTTTAGGGCTATTTGGAGCTCTATAGTTGAAGTTGCATTGCAACTCAAGTCATATTACAACTTTAGTTGTAGGAGTTGGCTTACAAGAAAATTCACTTCTTGTGTTTAGAGGAGAGCTTAAGGAAAAGAGAGGCATTTTGACAAATATTCCATCGAACATCGTCCGACTAAATGTCAAGTCAGTGCAATTTGACATGTATGGGAATGAGAGTGTTTTGGATGAAGACATCAATGTCAAAGCCGCTGTTGACAAGGGCCTAAGCATGGACTTGGGTGCCCATAAATAGGGAAGTTGGCAGCAATGCAGACCTTGAGAAGCCCAGATAAGGTGAAGAAGAGAGGAGGAAGGGTTAGTAGCAACAGAGGAGGTAGAGTAAAGAAGAAGGGGGATGCAGTAAAGTCCATGGTGAAGGACGTAGCCTTGGGCCTCCTAAAGGTAACAGAGGCTGGTGGCAGCATCAAGGGCAGCAGTAAGGAGGGACTTGAGAGCAAGGAAGGGAAGTAGAGGGGAAGGGGAGGAGGAGAGGCCTGTTGTAGTCTAGCTCAAAGAGGAGGACGTGGCTGTGGCCTCTTGGAGGTTTTGAGGTGCCATCAGTGACATCAAGAATCACAGCATGCAGAGACTTGAAGCGAGACAAGGGAGGAGAAGGGAAGGGAAGGAGTAGGAGAGAAAATCTTTTGTCTTTGATTAAGATACCAACTCGAGCTTCTACAACTTGTAACACTGCAACTATAACTGCAAATCGACCTACCACAAGATAGCCCTATGTTGTAGCCCAACAAGCGACTCAACTTACTATGCAATTTATGTTGTAAGTATCCAAACAAGCAAGGTTGAACTGCATGTGGCTCTACTTACAAGACTCCAAACAACCTCTTCTATTAACTAATTCATCTTGGATATGGTCCATTATCATTACATGGGAATTCCACCATCCATTTTGTGTCCTCAATCCCTTTGAAACTCCTTGCTTTAAAACTTATTTTAGTGAGGTCCTCATGTCTTAATTTTATACTTCTTGACTTCTCCTATATACCTACCCCTTGTTGACTTGTTGCTTTAAAATTGTATACTTCTTAAATTTATGGAAATTAAAACTTTACTTATTAGACAATCAGACTCTAAAAGCAACGTGATATTAAAGAAATGAGAGACCGAATTAACAGTAACCACTACAAGTTCAAAGATTTTCTCTATAAAAATAATTTTTTTTTGATAACTTCTCTTGATTTCCCTGTCTGCAGCTATAAAGAACAGTTTTAATATCTTGAATTATTTTTTTTCTAATTTTACTTTGTTTCGAAGATCCCACCAGAGTCACCAAATCATGAAATCAGAAAGAGAGAAAGAAACAAACTGACAGGAAATCTCATTCTCGCGTATTCAACTAGATTCGCACAACAGATTATTCAAACATAAGTACAACAAGAAAAGGAAAGGAAGAGGGCAGGCTACATGACGAGATCTGTACACACGACAAGCCATGACAACAACACCTGAAGGCAGCTCCCAAGCAAAGAAAACCCCTCAAACCGGCGGTATGTTGGCGAAGGAGAAGCCCTTGTACCCCTTGTAAGCGTAATAGGCGATCCGCGTGTAATAGAACCCCGGTATGAAGAGCATCGACCCCAGGATCGCAAAGAAAACCCCTAATTTCCCAGAAAAGCATCAGAAAACCGATCAAAAGGAAACCAGGAAAGGAGAGACAAACCCTAGCTAGGGTTTAGAGAGGAGAATGGGTTGGAACGAAATTGGGATCGGGTTTGGGGAATACCGTGGGCTCGGTCGCCGCCGACCTTGTTGGTGGCCATGAAGATGCCGATGACGATGCCAAGGGTGCCGAAGACGAGGAGGGA
>NC_025999.2:3510117-3601906 GCF_000442705.2 Elaeis guineensis
AATCAAGTAAAGGAGTCCAAAATTAACATGCTCGTGCATAAATATGAACTTTTTAAAATGGAGCATGATGAGTCTATAACTGAAATGTTTACTCGCTTTACTGATATTATAAATGGTTTAAAGAGTCTTGGTAAGTCCTATTCTAACAGTGAGCTTGTAAGAAAGATTCTCAGGTCCTTACCAAAAATTTGGGAAGCCAAAGTGACTGCTATCCAAGAAGCCAAAGATCTAAACATCCTACCCTTGGAAGAGCTTCTTGGATCATTGATGACACATGAGATGAGCATGAAACAACATCAAGAGGAAGAAGTCAAAAAGAAGAGAACAATCGCCCTCAAATCCATAGCTCAACTAGATGAAGAAACTGATGACACCGAAAATGAAGAGCAGGATGAAGAGATGGCACTCATTACCAGAAGGTTCAAGAAGTTTTTGAGAAAAAGAAAATAAGGAATGAGGAAGAGGCCACTCACAAATGAGAAACAGAGCAAAGAAAAGGATAAAGACCAACCCCTTATCTGCTATGAATGCAAGAAATCGGGACACTTCAAGTCCGAATGTCCACAACTGAAGAAGAGTCTCAAGAAGTATAAGAAGAAGGCCATGATGGCCAGTTGGAGTGGGAGTGATGACTCAAGCTTCGAAGAGGAAGACTTAACTGAACAAGCCAACTTGTGCCTTATGGCACATGAAAATGAGATAAATTCTGAAACTCCTAGTGACTTTACATTTGAAGAACTTCATGAAGCTTTTTATGATTTAATTGATGAACTAAAGAAACTAGAGATAAAGAACAAAGATCTAAAATCAAAAAATCAATCTTTACTGAAACAAAATGAAAGCATTTCAATTGAAAAATCTATCCTATTTCAAGAAAATCAAAATTTAAAGAATGAAATTACCAAGCTAAAATCAATAGTTGAAAAATTCACCTTGAGTTCTAATAAACTTAATATGATTCTTGAAAATCAAAAGACCGTGTATGATAAGGCTGGACTTGGCTATAACCCCTTGAAGAAACAAAAGTATCTGAAAAATATCTATGTAAACTCTTCAAGTAACAAGTTTTCTAATTTTACTTGCTTCAAATATGGTAGAGTAGGACACAAGTCATACACTTGCTTTTCTAACAAATCTGTAAACTCAAATGTAAAGAAAATATGGGTTCCAAAAGGAACCATTATGACTAACCAAAAAAGACCCAAGAAAGCTTGGATACCTAAAATAAAAACTTGACTCTTGCTTGCAGGTGTGTCTAGCATCCCAAGGAGAAAACAGGAAATGGTATCTTGATAGCGGATGCTCGAGATACATGACTGGTGATGAATCTCAATTCATCACACTTGATGCTAAGAATGGAGGGATGGTCACCTTTGAAGACAATGGTAAAGAAAGATCATCGGTATAGGTAACATTGGTATCACTCCCTCCAAGTACATTGAAAATATTTTGTTAGTAGATGGTTTAAAGCATAATTTACTAAGCATTAGTTAATTTTGTGATAAAGGATATAAAGTTATTTTTGAATCTTCTGTTTGCATTGTAACTAGTCCTATTAATGAAGGCATCAAATTTGTTGGACATAGACATGGTAATGTTTACATGGTAGATTTGAATGATCTATCTAAGATAAACATGCAATGCCTAGTATCCTTAAATGCCAAGATTAATGAGACTAGTTGGCTTTGGCATCGTAGGCTTGCACATATTAGCATGCATTCACTTTCAAAACTCATTAAGAAGGAATTGGTTCGTGGTTTGCCAAAATTGAACTTTGAAAAGGATAGAATCTGTCATGCATGCCAACTAGGTAAACAAACAAGAGTTTCATTTAAATCTAAAATATTATTTCAACCTCTAGACCTTTAGGGCTATTGCACATGGATTTATTTGGACCTACTAGAACTACTAGTCTAGGAGAAAATGATATGGTTTTGTAATTATTGATGATTTCTCTCGCTTTACATGGGTTTTCTTTTTGGCACACAAGGATGAAACTTTTCAAGTTTTCTCTAAATTTTTCCAAAAAGTCACAAATGAGAAAGGATTTTCAATTCAAAATATTCAAAGTGATCATGAAACCGAATTTGAAAATCAAGACTTTAAAAATTTTGTGATGAAAAAGGAATAGGCCATAATTTTTCTGCACCTAGGACACCCCAACAAAATGGGGTAGTAGAAAAAAAAATAGAATCCTAGAAGAAATGGTCCGTACCATGCTATGTGAAAGCAACCTTCTAAGATACTTTTGGATGGAAGCTATTAACACAGCATGTTACATTTTAAATTGTGCTTTAATTAGACAAATTTTAAAGAAAACCCCCTATGAGCTTTGGAAAGGAAGAAAACCTAATATTGCATATTTTCATATTTTTGATTGCCGATGTTTTGTGTTAAACAATAGTAAAGAAAGACTTAGAAAATTTGATGCAAAATTCGATGAAGCGATTTTTCTTGGTTACTCCTCCTCTAGTAAAGTTTTTAGAGTTTTTAACAAAAGAACCTTAATAGTAGAGGAGTCAATACATGTTGTCTTTGATGAAACTAACGATCTTCCTTCGAGGAAGAATGAAAGTGTTGATGATGCAGATCCTCTTATAGAAGGAATGAAGGAGATCACTCTGAAAGATTCAACAATTCAAGATGATGAGGAACATGAAGACAAACAGGATGAGAGAGGTGAAGAACAATAAGAATAATCTCAAGATACAAATGACCTACCCAAAGAATGGAGGTATGTTCACAATTACCCTAAGGAGCTAATTATTGGTGATCCTATGCATGGGGTAAAAACTCGTTCTTCACTTAAAGATGCATTCAATCATTGTGCTTTTGTCTCTTATCTTGAACCTAAAACTATTGAAAAAGCTGAAAAAGATTATAATTGGATTAATGCAATGCAAGAGGAACTTAATCAATTTGAAAGAAATAATGTATGGACTTTAGTATCAAGACCTAAAAATTATTCAATAATTGGCACAAAATGAATTTTTAGGAATAAATTAGATGAACATAAAAATGTAATAAGAAATAAAGCAAGATTGGTTGCTAAAGGTTATAATCAAGAAGAAGAAATTGATTTTGATGAGACCTTTGTACCTGTTGCTAGACTAGAGGCAATTAGACTTCTACTTGCATATGCTTGCTTTATGAAATTTAAATTATTTCAAATGGATATATTGCTGAAGAAGTCTATGTAGAACAACCTTCAGGTTTTGAAAATCATATTTTTTCCTAATCATGTTTTTAAATTAAATAAAGCTCTATATGGTTTGAAACAAGTACCCAGGACTTGGTATGAAAGGTTAAGCAAATTTTTACTTAATAATGGTTTTTTAAGAGGCAATGTAGACACAACCCTTTTCATTAAAAGAAATCAAGATGATATATTAGTTATACAAATATATGTTGATGACATTATCTTTGGGTCTACTAATGAATCTCTTTGTCAAGATTTTGCAAAGCTCATGCAGGGGGAGTTCGAGATGAGCATGATGGGAGAACTTACATTCTTCCTCAGACTCCAAATCAAACAAACAAAGGAAAGAATCTCCATCACCCAAAGCAAGTACACAAGGGAATTACTTAAAAGATTTGTAATGGAGAACTCCAAAGCAATTGGCACAACCATGAGCCCTTCATATAAGCTTGACAAGGATGAAGAAGGTAAAAGTGTAGACTTAAAATATTATAGAGGTATGATTGGCTCTTTACTATATTTAACTGCTAGCAGACCTGATTTTATGTTTAGTGTTTGTCTTTGTGCTCGATTTCAATCTAATCCTAAAGAATCTCACTTGAATGCTGTTAAAAGAATCCTTAGATATTTGAATGGTACTCAAACTCTAGGATTATGGTACTCTAAGGACTCATTAATTGATTTAATAGGATATTCAGATGCTGATTTTACTGGATGTAGATTAGATAGAAAGAGTACTAGTGGAACTTGCCAATTTCTTGGAGTTAATCTAATCTCCTGGTTTAGCAAGAAATAAAATTCGATAGCACTATCTACGATCGAGGCCGAATACATTGCAGCCGGAAGTTGTTGTGCTCAAATCCTGTGGATTAAGCAACAACTCAAAAATTTTGGTATCAAACTTAATGAAACTCCCATAAGATGTGATAACACTAGTGCTATAAATCTTACTAAAAATTCAATTCAGCATTCTAGGTCCAAACATATTGAAATCAGGCATCATTTCATAAGAGAACATGTTCAAAATAAAGATATAATTCTTGACTATGTTTGTACTGAAAAATAATTAGCCGACATCTTTACAAAGGCCCTAAGTGAAGATAGATTCTGTAAAATTAGGAGAAAACTAGGAATCCTTGATCTATCTGCTTAAATGTCTCTCTAATTCCAAGGGATCAATGTCAAAAACTCTTTGAACTTAATTCTCACCATTCTCTTGGGCTTAAAAGCTCAAAATTATCATTCTCATAATTGATCATTGAGCAAATATCCTTCTCCTAAAGTTTCAATGTGCCATGAGTCGACCCCTAGGGTCGACCCAAGGGCAAACTTGAAATTTTTGGCTAAAATCCCACGGGCTCTTTCTTTTTGTTGAAAACCCGTCCATTGAGCCGACCCATTCCACCGTCTTCTTCCTCCCTCCAAGCCATAGGTCCCCTTTTCTTCTTCTCCAAACCCAAGTCTTTCCCCCAAGACTCTTCTCCCATCACCCTTACACCTCAATCGACCCTTAGGAATCAAGTTCTTCCCCTTCTCCACCTTTGTTTGGAGCGGATTGAGCGTGCCCTAGATTCTACCCTTCTCTTCCAAATCGGGGTATCACTCCTCCAAAAATCCCTATCCTTCCACTAGAAACTCTTCATCTCACCCTCACATTTGCTCTCCCAAGCTCCGTGATAGCCTCATCAGTGCAAATGACTCCGAAAATGAAGCTCCCACAAAGAAGGAAGTCGGTCTGCGAGTTGGAAGAAGGCGTGCGCAGGAAGAGACAGGCAACCCAGACCTCATCAGCCTCAATCCCTACTCCGGCATCTGCTCCAGCTACTTCTCGGTCTCCATTAAGCCCCAGTAAGATTTCCTTATCTGATAGAAAGGTAGAACCCGAAAAAAATGTAGATTTCAGATTTTTTGAAAAAGATGGGTTCTCTATCGGTTCAAAAATCAAGGATCAAGGTTGGAGATTCTACTGCTCACTTAAAGAAATTACCTATGTGGATTTGGTTAGGAAATTTTATCTGAACTTGAGCTATGGCAATGGAACAGTAACATCCACTGTTAAGGGTATAGAAATCTGTCTAGATCCTGTACTTTTGGAAGAAATTCTTCATTTACCCTGTGAGAGATACTCAAACATGGAACTCCCAGTCAAGGAAGAAGGAATTAATGTGATTCTAGGAAGAACCTTCTCGGGAAGCCTAAACAAACTAGAAGCCAAGATCCTTTCCATTGAGATGAGGATACTACATCAAATGGTAACCAAGCTTTTCTTTCCTAGAAGTGGTAGACATGACCTCCTCTCAGGCTGAGACATCTGCATTATGTTTCATGTGATTACCCAAACCCCCCTGAACCTCCCAACATTAATGATTGAGGCCATGAGAGAAATACTGAATAGATCCAAGGCACATCTGCCTTTCGGTATGGCCCTCACTTTGGTATTCAGGAGGTTTGGAGTTAGTTTTGAGAGGGAGGCAGTAGCTAGACTTTCTCACTCTGACACCATCAACCAACATACTCTGCACCGTATGGGATTTACTAGGACTGATGGTGGTTGGACTAAAGGAGTGGAAGAGAGAGCTGAGGATAGAGCTGAGGAAGAAGGACCATCTTCACCCCTCCATGATCTCAGGGCAGCATCTCCAGACATTCAGTTCGTTTCAGATCACGAAGCTGGCCCATCAGAGTCTACGAGGAGGCACACTCCAGTCCAGCAGCCAGACAGCAGAGTACATCCCTCAGAGATTAGATTAGCTGATGATCAGATAGAGATGATCTCTCAGCGTGTGGCTTCTTTACTTTCTCGACAGTTGGGCACTTCAGCTTTTGCACAGGGATCCACATCACTTGATGTATCTGATCAGACATTGATCTCTCACATCTCCACTGTCTTTCAGATGATTACAGATCAGTCAGCTCGTATCGAGCAGTTTGAGAGTTGTGTGGTGAGACTGACTGCCAGAGTTTTCGACTTGTAGAGGCAAGTACTGGATCTAGCCCATCCATAGCCACATGGGGACATCACTGAGGTCTCAGACCTATCTACGGAGGCAGCCAGACTTAGAGGAGTCTTGGAGAGCGAATTTGACTTTCTGAGGAGAGAGATCAGAGGCTCTAGGGAGCATGTTTCCACCCAGTTCACTGCACTACTACAGTCTGTTTCGAGAGCCTTAAACCTTCTGGACACTATCAGACTATCACTTGTAGCACATTCCTTTGCTTCATAGCCTTCAGGATTCTCACATCCCTCCACTCGTGCCGGCACCTCCACTCGTGGCAGAGGCAGACGGGGTCGAGGTCGAGCCCTTGGTCGTGATCCTTCATCTCCTCACCCCATCTTCGATTCATCTGACTCTGATCCATCCAGTCATGATCTCTACTAGATCCTGTTTAGCTAGTCTTTTCTTTAGTTTTATTCTAGGAACTATCTTTTGGGCCATGTAATGATGTTGACTGATTGACTTCTGTATTTTGGTATATGTATTGGAACAACTAGGTGGTATCAGTCACTTTTTGATTATAAATATATACTCCTTGATTTTCAATGAATGACCTTCAAATTGAGTTGCTTTTAATTATGTGCATGCTTAAAATACTATGAATTGCAATATGGTATCCAATTGGTATATCTTTTATGTTTGCTATATTCAGAGGGAGTAAAACAATAAGCAATTAAGAAACAAGCAATAAGCAAAAGGAAGAAATAGAGTAAATATATTCAAACACAAAGGGGGAACTAACGAATCTCTATTGATGCTGTCAAAAAGGAGGAGAAATAATTAAATGAGCAAATGAGTTATTTTCAAATAAGCAAATGAGCAAATTTTCAAAATGAAAAATTTTTTAAATGAGCAAATAAGCAAATTTTCAAAAGATGAGCAAAATTTTCAAAAGCAAATTTTGAAAATGTTAAGCAATTGAGCAAATAATCAAATGAGCAAATGAGAAAATTTTCAAAATGAGAAAATTTTCAAATGAGCAAATGAGATATTTTCACATGAGCAAATTTTTAAATTGTTAAGCAATAAGCAAATTGTTAGGCAAATGAGCAACACAAGCAAATGGGCACAAATGTATCATGTGCCAAATAATCAATCTTCTTTTCAAGCAAATGTATTTATAAGTAATTTTTAAATTGGTAGCAAATTTTTCATTTATCTTCAAACTACCTATGATGCATTTCATTCCAATACATGGCTATAATATTCAAATAATACATCTTCATAACTTTGAAATTTATGCTCAATATTTTATATATGCTTTTGCTCAAGTATTTTGTCATCATCAAAAAGGGGAAGATTGTTGCTCCTTGGATTGATTTTGATGATTACAAAGCATTTGAAGGGTTACTAATGATTTTCGCTTGAAAAAGACTTATTGCATTTCAGAGGCAAAATCGTAATTTTACCTAATCCTGATTTTAAAGCATCAAGTGCTAGAACAAAAGATTTGTGATCCATTGGAGAAAATTTTATAGTTTTTGGATGTGTATTTTGAAAGATATTCATGTTTGAAAATTTGAGTCGACCCCATGAGTCGACTCATGGCACAAAAGGCTGATTGGCACGCAGAATTTTTTGGCTGGCACAGTCTGTGAGTCGACCCCATGGGTCGACCCCCAGGCATGAGTCGACCCCTGCTATTTTTAGGCCAAAATTACAGAACCATTATTTTCTGTTATTTTCCACAAAGGTCGACCCCATGAGCATGAGTCGACCCATGAGTCGACCCCTGTGACGGAAAAGTTCCGCAACGACTAGTTTTTAACCCGTTTTAAGTGTATTTAATGCTCATTTAATGTGGTATAACGGCTCTATTTCAGCCCAGATTGCTCTCCACCATTCTTTAAAGCTATAAAAGGGACAAAAAGGTGAGAATCATCAAGAAGAGAGATTTTTGAAAAGAGGATTTCAAGCATACTTTTCAGCCCTAAGCAAGAGCTCACTTAAAGTATTCAAGAAGCTTTTAATTCAAGCATACCAACTCCTCAAGTGCTCATTCAAGTCTCCAACGACCTTGAGGAAATCGAAAATAGCCTTCTTCTCTTTGAGTAAAGTGTATTTAAAACCTCATTCGCTCATTAAAGGAGCTTCTTTTGTATTTTCTGTGCTATTGATTGTAATACTCTGTTTGAGTTATTGTTTTTGTTTTGGAAGGGTTCCAAAACAAGGAAAGATTGATCTGAACCTTGAATCGGAGTGTATTGGGTTGGCTTGTACCCGAAAAACAAGTGGACTAGCTTGGGATAGCTAGAGTCGGAGGTTCCGACGAGTGTATTCAAGTTGAATACAAGTTAGTGGATTGGAATTCTCAAGTAGGAGCTTGGGGAGTGGATGTAGGTGCAAGGTTGGCACCGAACCACTATAAATCCTCTTGTTTGTGTTGTGCCTCATTGCTCTTCTTTAGAACTTCTTTATTCTATATAGAGAACATATGTACGTATGTACATATGTATATTGACACACCTATATTGAAAAATGTTGGGTGGATGTCTGGTCAGGACACCACCTTCCAAGACCTTTTCAGTACCACACAATGCAGTAGGAAGAAAGAACAAACAAAACAAAATAATCAAAATACGTGGATCAGCCACAAAAGGGCTCACCTCCATGGGGCATGCAAACTTCACTATGAAAAAAAAATTACAAAAGGAGATCTCACCCTCAACCCTTGTACACCCAATTCTCTCTCACTAGAAGTTTCCTTCTCAAAAGCTCTCTCTCTCTCTTGGAAGACCCCCTGAATCCCTGAAGTGACCGACGTCCGCTATCCAGGAGCCTCCTGCTCTTTCTCTCACAGCATATGCCTTCTCTCTCTCCTTCACGGATTCCGTACGGCTCCGTACGGCAAAAAAATAGACCACACCCTTCTCTATTGAGGCACAGGCCTTTTAAAGGCCTTAAACAATGTTTAAACCTAATTAGATTAGGTTTAGATCTCCTAAACAAGCCAAATTAAGCCACTAAACCGTCGGATCAAGACCGAAAACTCCTTGGGCCGTCCGATCACGACCGGTCCATGGAATAGTACCATGGACCGTGAGAAATGCATGGGAAATGCCCACGCGATCTGCCATGGACTGCCCGATCCACGATGGACCGGGGTACAGGCCCAGGCAGGGCGCCTGGGCCTAGGCCGGCCCGCACGCATGGGCCTGGGCCGTGCTCGCGTGCGGGCCCGCGCATGTGCTGGGACGCACGCCCGCTTGGGCCGTGCCCGGGCACGGGCTGGGACGCGCACCCGATTGGGCCGCCTGCCTGCTTGGGCCGCGCACCTAGATCACGCGTCCCACGTGTTGGCCCCTGCCTGGGCCGCGTGCCACCACCTGCGGCCGCACTGCCACCGCTCCGCCGACCCACCGCCGGTGGTCCTCCGCCGCCTCCGATCTCGTGCCGACTTCAAAAGCTCGTATCTTCTCCGTCCGAGCTTCATTTTGAGTGATCTTAGTCTCGTTAGACTCTATTTTTCATCGCGAACCTCGCTGTAGGCTCAATGTGGACTGAATCTTAAGGTGTCAAATCTTAACAATCTCCACCTCAACTCGATATTCAGCCTCCTCCAAACTCCGAGAGCCTCTGGATCTCCTCGCCCCAATGTCCTGGGGCAATCGCCTACTGATCATGGATGGGCAAATATGGGAGTCGAGCCAGGCTGCTCAATTTCATCTCCATCGTATGCTGTGCTCCTCCTGACCTGAGACCTACTCGGGGCATCGTTCTGCGATAATAGAAATCTCACCTTGCGACGTCGCCTATCGTCCTCCTGAGTCTCCTGTCTCGTGCTCAATCCATCTCCAAGAGCTTCACCTCTCTCTGGGCTCCACCTGACTCCCGAAGCTCCACCTCGCACTGGGCTCCCCGCCAGATAATAATGTCCTCTGCTCTCCTTCTTCTCCTCCAGCACAATTCTATTGCCGCGTAGCACCCTCAAGATTCCTCCACTAGCTACCGTCCTGTAGCCTCTCGAATTCAGTCTGCTAAGTGAGATAAGATTTCACCTGAAATCGGATATGTATCGGACCTCCCCCAATCTCCTCACTGCACTGTCATGTGTCCTCCAGTTGACCGTCCCAATACCTCTGATCGCACAGCTCGATCCATCTGACAGATATACAGTGCCCTCACTGTTCTCCAGGGAGTCAAACTGCTCCAATCTGCACATACATGATAGGGGCATGCAGAATCTAATATCCACTACTGGGAAGAAGTAAATACCTCATCAGATATCTCCAGGACATCTCTATCTGAATCGCTGCCGGCCGTCGCTACAGTAGCCATCGTCCGATTTTTGAGTTGAGGACAATCTCTGGCTAGATGCCCCAACTCCTCACACCGGTAACACCTGGTTTTGCTCAAGTCTCTCCTGGACTTGGACCGCCCTCATTGCGATCTCCTGTCGCTCCATCTATCGCCTCCTGCTCCTCCAGAAGCCACTAAAGCTGAGCTACCGCCACCTAAGCTCGAAGTTGGGTTCTCCCTCCTGAGAACCTCGATCTGGACTATCGCCGCGGTGATCTCGTCCATCTTGATAGTACTCTTTCCCACTAGAAGAGCAGTCACCAAAGACTCGTACGAAGGGGAAAGCGACGCCAGCAAAACCAGCGCCCTGGTCTTCTCTTCAATATTCTCGCCAACGCTGAGGAGGTCGGTGAGGATCTTCTGAAAGTGGCTGAGATGCTCCTGCATGCTCTGTCCCTCAGTCATCCGCAGTTGGTAGAACTATCTCAAGAGGAAAAGAGTATTGGTGAGAGACTTTGCCTTGTACAACTCCTCAAGCTTCGACCACAGCACCATCGGGGAAGTCTCACTCAGCACATGGATTACCACCTCATCCGTCAGGTACATGTGGATGGTACTCACCGCCTACATCTGTAGCCATTTTCAATCCCGTACCTCAATGGTGGTCGGCTTCTCATCGCACAAGATAGCATCGATCAATCCCTGTTGGATGAGCACGTCCTTCATCCTTGCCAGCCACAAGGAGAAATTGCTCTTACAATCAAACTTGTTGATCTCCATCTTAATTGTTCTTATCTTCTCCATTTTCAGTCTTGCTCACCACTACTGCAATCTGCGTCCTTGTACCGCCTTGCTCTGATACTACTTGTTGGATGGATGTCTGGCCAGGACACCACCTTCCAAGACCTTTTCAGTACCATGCGATGCAGCAGAAAGAAAGAAGAAACAAAATAAAACAATCAAAATACATAGATCAGCCACTAAAGGGCTCGCCTCCACGGGACATGCAAACTTCATTATGAAAAAAAAATTTTACAAGAGGAGACCTCACTCTCAACCCTTGTACATCCAATTCTCTCTCACTAGAAGTTTTCCTCTCAAAAGCTCTCTCTCTCTTGGAAGACCCCTGAACTCCTAAAGTGACCGGCGTCCGCTGTTCAGGAGCCTCCTGCTCCTTTCCTCACAGCATACGGCCTTCTCTCTCTCCTTCACGGGTTCCGTACGGCAAAAAACCAGACCACACCCTTCTCTGTTGAGGCACAGGCCTTTTAAAGGCCTTAAACAATGTTTAAACCTAATTAGATTAGGTTTAGGTCTCCTAAACAAGCCAAATCAAGCTCCTGAACCATCGGATAAAGACCGGAAACTCTCTGGACCGTCCGATCGCGATCGATCCACAGAATAGTGCCGTAAACTGCGAGAAATACGTGGAAAACGCCCACACGGTCCATGCGGTCCGCCATGGACCGCTCGATCCATGGTGGACTGGGGTACAGGACCAGGCAAAGCGCCTGGGCCTGGCCCGGCCCGCGCCCGCACGCGGGCCCGCGCATGGGCCCGCACGCCCGCCTGGACCGCCTGCTCGATTGGGCCGCGCGTCTGGGTCGCGCATCCCGCGCGTTGGCCCCTCCTGGGCCGCACGCCGCCGCCGCTCCGCCAGCCCGCCACCGGCCGCCGGCGGTCCTCCGCCGCCTCGGACCTCATATCAAATTCAAATGCTCGTATTTTCTCCGTCCGAGCTCCGTTTTGAATGATCTTGGTCTCGTTGAACTCCGTTTTTCATCGCGAACCTCGCTATAGGCTCAATATGGGCTGAATCTCGAGGTATCAAATCTTAACAAAAAAAGAAAATTTTTTTCTGAATCCTGCTGCATTCTCCTGCCCCTTTTCCATGGAAGGACAAGGCTTCTACATCCCATCCTACCGTAATAAATAGATTCCTTCTTCCACCAAGTCAAGAGGGTGTAACTGCTGTAAGACGACTGCATGCAAGAACTTTTCACTAAAAAAGAAATTAACAAAAATTGCGGAACAAGCCCTAAAGTGCGAGACCGAAAGAGACCTTTAATCATTATAACAGAAAGCTATAGTTCTATTTGATGGCTTTAGAGAAAAAAAATGATCAAATACCTCTGGCTCAGTGACCCTGAAAACCATCCATTAACACAGCAGCCCTCTACCGCTACATCCCCCTCTAAAAATAAAAAATAAAAAAAGATAGAACATGAAAGGGATTGGACAACATCATGCCTTTTTTCCCCCTCTCTCGTATAGCACTCATCCATAATAGGATGGGTCATGACGTGCTGTCCATGCCCGTACCCTTTCTTCAGGAATTAGGACACATCTCTCTTTCTCCCTCTTCACCTCAGATCAGATCTTTTCCTGTTTATTTCGACGAGGTTTATGTTTATTTCTACAAACAAGATGTTTATCATTTACTAATTAGTGTTTATTGTGAATATCTTAATATTTATTTTTATTTAGTTATATTTACTTCTAACAAGTTAGTGTTTATTTTCAAGCACTCAGTATTTACTCCCTGCAAACTGTTTGTTTATCCTCCTCTATTGTTATTTATTTTTGTGCATTTATTCCGCAATGTTGATGTTTATATATTCCCATAAACTCTGTGTTTATTGTTTTGGAGTTAGTATTTATATACACATCTGAGTATTTAAGGATGGGTGTGTGTGTTTTGGAGTTAGTATTTATATAGACACCTTAGTATTTAAGGATGGATATGTGTTAGGATTGGCAAAATATGATTCGATCCATCAATCCGATCCGTATTCGATCCATCGTAAACATATTTGGATTTAGGCTAAATGGATTTGGATCATAAACGGATCGACTTGTTTAACTCGTTTAATAAGTAAGTCGATATAGATTTTAGATATCTGATCCGTTTAATCCGTTTAATATTTAGGTTGGGTTGAGTCAGATAACATATTTAATCTGTTTAACCTATTTAACCTATTTCTGACCCATTTAATCCGATCTGTTTAACCTCTTTAATCCATTTAAGATCCGTTTAACATGTTTAAAATCTGTTTCTGACCCATTTAACTTGACCCGTTTAACTTGTTTGATTTGTTTAACATGTTTAACCCGTTTAACCTAATTTGATCTATTTAATAAATGAGTTAAACGGATCGGATCGGGTTACTTGTTTAATAAATAGGACGGGTTCAGGTTTGAATTTTTGACTTGTTTAATAAACAGGTCAGATTTGGATTGATCATTTTTTGATCCGACTTGTTTATGACCCGATCCGTTTATGACCGACCCGACTCGTTTGCCACCCCTAGTATGTGTGGATGATATGTCAACCTATTTGTGGTTGTTTGGATGTTTCAAGATACACATTGATCGAACGGTGGCAGAAATGACTGGATTCAAATTTGGCTAAACTCGAATGTAACTGAATCCCTTCTACTATTAGTGAAGTTTTCAATCATGGTTTATCAATGGATGTAAGCCACAAACTAAAACACACGAATCTCTAGTTGCTACCTCTAAATCTAGATTCCTGTTATAACGGGCCACGCTTAAAATTATGCATTCATGATGATTGCTGCATAGAGTTAAGTTGGTATTATAGTCTTCATTATTAAATTTCAGTTTTGATGAAACTCAATTTTTGATTCCATTTTGTGGAGGTGAAATCTCAACTTTTTAAGGTTTATATGGTCTAAATATTACCCATCTTCTGGCGATTATTTGGGATTAGGGAACTAAATCGAGCAGCGAAATATTGCATCATTATTTCTTTGAAATTTCAGCACTATTCTATAGCAGCTGAAGGTAGACTGTCATCATCAAAACCTGTGGATGAAGGCAATGCTCTCACGCTTTAAAAATTCATCCTACAAAGCAAACTAGAGGAGAGAGATGAGGGCCCGTCAATGACAAGGCTCTAATATATATCTAATCACATTGTCAAAATTCACATCACATCTCCTCTTCCTACTGCCGATTAACTTGTTTCTTTTACAGGTCATGATTTATGTATCATCAATTACATTAGAGCAGATTCGTAAGGTTTATTTTACTTCAATATTTTGTCTAATTTGTTCTCGAACAAATTTTAAATCCAACACTCATGACCCACAAGTCCGAAATTATCTGTTGCCCATGGTCTGAAGACTGAAGCAGGTTGATACTGCTCTGCCAACTGGCTATTGGGTTTGGGATAGATAGATCAATTACTTGACCAACAAAGTCTAAACATCTATTTCAAATAATTCATGTGAATTAATCCATGTGAACTCATTTATTTTCTTGCAAGCTTGGTTCCACTTGTTTTCGGCAGCCAAAAGGCGCTCCTTCTATATGGAGAAATCATTGTCCATATACTATGTGTATCACCATGGTAATATATGCAACTAATCATGACCACTAGTTCTATGACGGTGCACCGAGATATATACTTGGTGAATGAGGCTCACAGGAACCAGCAGCCATTATTGACTATGTACACAGCCATGTGATATGCATATACGTAGTGTAGCACAATAATATATCCCTTTCATGGGATGTGGAGTTGGTGGAATGATACTGCAAAAATATTTGCAAACAATCCTATGGCATTCAATTTAGAGTTAATTATCTAATGAATATCTTCTCTATAGTGCCAAAATCCATATCGGAACATAATTTTTTAGTAGATTCTTGTTCCTCCATTACTAAGAAAAACTATAACACTTTTTGGTTCCTTTTGTCCTTATTTCTTTCCTAACAGATGATCGACCCTCCTTAGAAGTCATGCTGAAAATTGAGCACATAAATGTAAATAAAGGGCAACCAACTGATGATTAACATTATTACTGCAATCACAAATGATCAGTTTTGCCCTGGAATTGTATTATAGGGTCTGTTCTTTTGAAAGTAAAAATTTTATCCAAAAATTTATATCTTGTTGGGTAAGTATTTCTCAAGCAATATTTAGACAGGAAAATAATTTATTGTTGCCCAGCTATGCAACCCAAGAGGGGGGGTGAATTGGGTTTCTAAAAATTTTAAGCCCAACAGATAACTTATGAAGAACAAAACAATGGCTTTAAATCAATATTAGTTAACTAAAGCAGTATTGCAAGGATATAATAAAGAAATAAGATAAAGCGATAAAGCACACCACAAACACAAGGATTTATAGTGGTTCGGTGCTAACCTTGCACCTACATCCACTCCCCAAGATCCCACTTGGGAATTTTAATCCACTATCCTTTGTATTCAACCCGAATACAAAACGTCGGAAACTCCGACACTAGCTATCCCAAGCTAGAATACAAGACGTCGGAAACTCCGACCCTAGCTATCCCAAGCTAGAACACTTGTTTCCCGGGTACAAGCAAACCCAAAACACTCCGATTTCAGGTTCGGATCAACCTTTCCTTGTTTTGGAAATCCTCCAAAAATAAGAGCAAAAACTCACAAAGAGTAAGAATATTTAGAGCACAGATGAATACAAAAACAGCTCCTTAAATGAGCAAATATAACAATAAAAGCTTTACTCAAATGAAGAACCCCTTTTTCAGATTTTCTCAAGATGAATGAACGGTTGAACGCTTGAGAAGAGGTTGATTGTTGATTGAAGATCTCTTGAAAGCTTTGAACGATCTCTAGATCAAGGTTGAAACGATAGGCGTGAAGAATTCTCTCCTTGAAAGATCTTCCTTTTCTCTTTCACAATCTCTCTGGTATATTGTGGATCCTCTCTCTTTTTCTCTATGGATATTTCGTTGATCTCAGGCTTTTTCTTGCAAATTTCGGATCCTCTCTTCTGTTCTTCTCTTTTTCCTCTCTTTTTTTCTTCACATTTGATTTCACGTTTGATCCGCTATTTAATCTGCAATTTCTTTCATCATTTAAAGCATTTTGTAGCATTAGAAGCAAGAGAAAACAATTTAGGCAGATAAAGAGCCGTTAGAGGATTTTTAGGAAGCATAAATGGCAATTAAAACGGACAAAAAATAGCCGTTGCTGACATTTCCCGTCGCAGGGGTCGACTCATGAGTCGACTCATGCTTCAGGAGTCGACTCATGAGTCGACTTCTGTTGCAACAGACCAGAAGATCTGATTTCTGGATTTTTCGGCTCAAATCAGCAGAGGTCGACTCATGAGTCGACTCATGCCTTGTGGGTCGACTCATGAGTCGACTCACAGGTCGTGCCAAGCCAAAAATCCAGCGTGCCATGGGAATTTTTTGCGTGCCATTCAGCTCATAGTGCCATGAGTTGACTCATGAGTCGACTCATGCACTTCAAACCTTCATAACTTCAAAAATATTAGTCCAAACACAATGAAATTTTTACCAATAGATTTCAAATCATTTGTTCTACCAAATGGTACTATCAAATCAGGATTTTAGTGAAATTACGATTTTGCCCTTGAAGAGCATAAGGACTTTTTCAATTGTTTGTATCCCTTCAATCTGCTTTGTAATCATCAAAATCAATCTAGGAGCAACAATCTCCCCCTTTTTGATGATGACAAAATATATGAACAAAAATATTTATGTTAATGCATTAATTTCAAAAGAATCCATTATGGGTGTATATGCTTGAAAAGAGTATGATTCTTTTGGCATGTAATATAAATGCAAAAATAGTTTGCCCATTTTCTTAAAGATTTGAAAAGGATATTAGATCATTTTGAGTTCAAGATATTTCAGAGTAAGAGAAGATAAATAACTTTTTCTATGTATCAGAGCAAAAATAATTTTTACAATGATATCAGAAAAGATTTTATAATGTATCAGAGAAAGAAAATTTTTAATGTATCAGAGAAAATTTCATACAGTATCAGAGCAAATGTTATAATATTTTAGAGAAACCTTCACACTGTATCGGATCAAATGTTATCATGTATCAGATCAAGTTGAAAGAAATTGTAGGATGTATCAGAGTAAAATAAATTTCTTATTGATGTCTCAAGGTGAGTAAAATTTCAAAAGCAAGTTTGAATATCAGAGCATATATATAAAAAATACTTATTTGCATTGTACTCATGATTTTGCTTTTGATGGATTAAAGTTCTGTCTGATACCAAATTTCTCTGTCTGATACCAAATTTCGATACCAAAATTTCTCAAAGTTTTGTTTAATCTTTCAATCCTTGTTTTTGTCTAATTTCTCCAATATTTGTTTAATTTCTTCAATATTTGTTTTAATTTAATTTCTCTCCCTTTTTCTCATAATTTAGGGTTTTGCTTTTTGTCTAATTTCAATTTTTGTTTAATTTTAATTTCTCTCCCTTTTTGACATCATCAAACATAGTTAACTCTTTCTTTTCCTTTTCTGAAAATATTCTTTAATTTCTTCCTCTTTAGAGTTTTTCACAGATGTTTGCTCCCCCTTAATATAGCAATTATCAATAGCAAACAACAATAAGGAGAAGATAATATTTCAACAGATGTATCAGAGACCAAAATATAATCATTACAAAGAGGTAGAAATATAGGTAAAAGATGATTCCATTAAAATCATAATTGTTTCAATACATAGAATTCAACCAGCTAAATGTCAATACATGGCCCAAGGTATAGATCCTAGAACAAGATACTAACTCCTAAGATCTAGATAAGTCAATGATCAGAGTCATCAGATATAGGGTGAGGAGATGATGGATCAGAAGTGCGTCCTCTACCCCGTCTGCCTCTGCCACGAGTGGAGGTGATGGCACGAGCAGGAGAACGAGATGAACTAGGTGGCTGAGAATGCTGAGATACTAGGGCTGATATCATGAGTCTGATAGAATCAAGTACGTTCAGTGCTCTGGAAACAGATTGAAGTAGAGCAGTGAACTGGGTGGTAGCATGCTCACTCGATCCTCTGATCTCTTTCCTCAGTAGCTCATATCCACCTTCTAGTGCTCCTCTGAGCCTGCCAGCCTCTGCAGTGAGGTCTGTGACCTCAATGGTAGACTCCTGTGGCTGGGGATGAGCCAATGCAAGGACTTGCCCCTGCAAGTCAAGAACTCTGCCAGTAAGTCTCCAGACTGTATCCTCAAGCTGCTGTATCCTGATGGACTGATCTGAAATCATCTGAAATATAGTGGAGATGTGGGGAGTAATGGTCTGATCAGAAGAAGTAGCTCCAGGTGCAAAAGAAGTACTACTCCACTGGCTAGACAACAAAGAAGCCACACGCTGAGATATATGCTCGATCTGATCGTCAGCCAGTCTGAACTCTGAATGAGGTGCTCTGCTCTCTGGCTGATACACTGGTGTGGGCATCCTAGTAAACGCAGAAGGGCCAGCCTCAGTATCATGAATGAACTGGGTACCTGGTGAAGCTGCCCTAAAATCATGTACAGGAGAAGATGGACCTTCTTCTTCTACTCTGCCTTCAGTTCTGTCTTCAGCTCTTTCCTCAGCTCTCTCCTCAGCTCTTTCTTCAGAGCCCTTGATCCAACCACCAACAGTCTTTGTAATTCCCATTCGGTGTAGGCTGTGTTGGTTGAAGGTATCCACATGTGAGAGCTTGGTAGGTGTCTCCCCTTCACAGCTAACTCCAAACCTCCTAAAAACTCTAGTAAGGGCCATACCATAAGGCAAGTGTGCCTTGGATCTGTTCAAAGTTTCTCTCATGGCCTCTATCATAAGTGTAGGGAGGTTTAAGGGGGTCTTAGTGATGATATGAAACATGACACATACATCTCTGCCAGATAGTAAGTCATGTCTACCACTCCTAGGAAAGAAAAGTTTTGTCACAATCTGATGCAGGATCCTCATTTCAATGGACAGTAGCTTTGCTTCCAATCTGTTTAAACTTCCTGAAAAATCTTCTCCTAAGATAATTCTGATCCCTTCTTCTTTAATTGGGAGTTCCATATATGAGTATCCTTCACTAGGCAACTGAAGTATCTCTCCCAATATCCTAGAATCCAAACAGATGTCAATCCCCTTTACAGTTGAAGTCACAGACCCGTTTCCATAATTTAGGTTCTGGTAGAACTCTCTGACTAGATCAACATAGGTGACTTCCTTAAGAGAGCAATAAAGTTCCCATCCTTGATTTTTGATCTTGGTAGCAAAAGTAAAGCCTTCTTTCTCAAAGAACCGAAAATCTATATTTTTTCCGGTTTCTACTTTTCTATCAGAAAGAAGATTTACACTGGGGCTTATGGAGGGTTGAGAGGGACCTTGAGCAGGTACTGAAACTGGATTGGGAACAGTGGAAGACTGAGCATGCCTTTTCTTTCGGACAATTTCCTCAGGCTCTCGGATTAATTTCCTTCTTTGGGGAAGTTTCATCTTTGGAGCCATATCCAATAAGGTAGCAGACAAGAAGACTTGAATTCAGTGGAGGAGGGATCACAAAAGAGTAAAGAAGAATTTTGATGGAGAAAAGAAGTGGATTTTGAATGAACGGTGAAGTTCTAGGGCACGTTCCACCCGCGCCTATCACTGCGAGAAAGCACAGAAAAATCCTTTTCAAGGAGACGATTTTTGGTGGAGAGGAGGAGGGAGAATTGCCTCGAAATTAATCTTTGGATTTGGAGCAAAACAGAAGTTTGGAGAGGACGGCTTTCGGAAGGAAGACGACGAGAAGATGAGTCGTCTCATAAACAAGGTTTCCCGTTTTAAAAACAATGAACCCGATGGAAGTTGGTGGGATTAACAAGTTTGCCATTGAGTCGACTCATGGGGGTCGACTCATGAAGTTCAGAAAATCAGGAAAAATGCAAATAAATTCCAGAAAAATTCAAAATTTTGGGAGAAAGAATTTTGCTCAATGATAAGTTTTTAGAGTGATAAAACTGAGCTTTTGGAACCAGGATAGATATTGAAAATTGAGCTCTAAGAGTTTTTGACATCTATTCTTTGGAAATTGAGAAATTTCAGATAAATGGATCTATAATTCCTAGATTTCTCCTAATTTCACAGAATCTTTCCTCACTAAGGGCCTTTGTAAAGATATCAGCTAATTGATTTTCAGTGCAAACATATTCAAGAATTATATTTTTGTTTTGAACATGTTCTCTTATAAAATGATGTCTTATTTCAATATGTTTAGATCTTGAGTGTTGTATTGGATTTTTAGATAGATTTATAGCACTTGTATTTCACATTTTATTGGTGTTTCATTAAGTTTGATTCCAAAATCTTCGAGTTGTTGCTTAATCCACAAGATTTGAGCACAACAACTTCCGGCTGCAATGTATTCGGCCTCAGCCGTAGACAGTGCCACCGAATTTTGTTTCTTGCTAAACCATGAGATTAGGTTAACTCCAAGAAATTGGCAAGTTCCACTTGTGCTTTTTCTATCTAATTTACATCCAGCAAAATCAGCATCAGAATATCCTAACAAATTAATTTGTGAGTCCTTAGAGTACCATAACCCTATAGTTTGTGTACCATTTAAGTATCTAAGGATTCTTTTAACAGCATTCAAATGAGATTCCTTAGGATTAGATTGATATCTTGCACATAAGCAAACACTAAACATGATATCAGGCCTACTTGCAGTTAAATATAATAATGAGCCAATCATACCTCTATAGTATTTTAAGTCTACGCTTTTACCTTCATCATCCTTGTCAAGCTTACATGAGGGACTCATTGGTGTGCCAATTGGTTTGCAGTTCTCCATTCCAAATCTTTTGAGTAGTTCCTTGGTGTACTTGCTTTGGATGATGGAGATTCCCTCTTTTGATTGTTTGATTTGGAGTCCGAGGAAGAAAGTGAGTTCTCCCATCATGCTCATCTCGAACTCTCCCTGCATAAGCTTAGCAAAATCTTGACAAAGGGATTCATTAGTAGACCCAAAAATTATGTCATCAACATAAATTTGTATAATTAGCATATCATTTTGGTTTCTTTTAATAAATAGAGTTGTATCCACATTGCCTCTTGAGAAACCATTATTTAGTAAAAATTTGCTTAGCCTTTCATACCATGCTCTAGGTGCTTGTTTTAGACCATATAAAGCTTTATTTAATCTAAAGACATGATTGGGAAAAGCATGATTTTCAAATCCAGGGGGTTGTTCTACATATACTTCTTCAGAAATATATCCATTTAAAAATGCACTTTTAACATCCATTTGAAATAGTTTGAATTTCATAAAGCAAGCATAAGCAAGTAGAAGTCTAATGGCTTCTAATCTAGCAACAGGTGCAAAGGTTTCATCAAAATCAATTCCTTCTTCTTGATTATATCCCTTAGCAACCAGTCTTGCTTTATTTCTAATTACATTTCCATGCTCATCTAATTTGTTTCTAAAGACCCATTTTGTGCCAATTATTGAATAATCTTTAGGTCTTTTCACTAAGGTCCAAACATTATTTCTTTCAAATTGACTGAGTTCTTCTTGCATAGCATTAATCCAGTTATGATCATTTTCAGCTTCTTCAAAAGTTTTAGGTTCAAGATGAGATACAAAAGCACAATGATTAAATACATCTCTAAGTGAAGAACGAGTCTTTACCCCATGCATAGGATCACCAATGATTAACTCCTTAGGGTGGTTGTGAACATACCTCCATTCCTTGGGTAGGTCATTTGTACCTTGAGGTTGTTCTTGAATTTTTTCACTTCTCTTATCTTGTTTGTCTTCTTGTTCCTCGTTCTCTGGAGTTGCTGAATCCTTCAGAGTGATCCCCTTCATACCTTCTATTAGTGGATCTGCATCATCAACACCCTCATTCTTCCTTGAAGGAAGATCGTTAGATTCATCAAACACAACATGTATGGACTCCTCAACTACTAAAGTTCTTTTGTTGAAAACTCTAAAGGCTTTACTAGTGGAGGAGTAACCTAGAAAGATTGCTTCATCTGATTTTGCATCAAATTTACCAAGTCTTTCCTTGCCATTATTTAATACAAAGCATCGACAACCAAAAATATGAAAATATGCAATATTTGGTTTTCTTCCTTTCCAAAGTTCATAGGGGGTTTTCTTTAAAAATTATCTTATTAAAGCACGATTTAAAATGTAACATGCTGTGTTAATAGCTTCCGCCCAAAAATATTTTGGAAGGTTGCTTTCACAGAGCATGGTACGGGCCATTTCTTCTAAGGTTCTATTTTTCCTTTCAACTACCCCATTTTGTTGGGGTGTCCTAGGAGCAGAGAAGTTGTGGCCAATTCCATTTTCATCACAAAAATTTTCAAAGTCATGATTTTCAAATTCTGTTCCATGATCACTTCTAATATTTTGAATTGAAAACCCTTTTTCATTAGTGACTTTTTGATGAAATTTCGTGAAAATTTGAAAAGTTTCATTTTTGTGAGCTAAAAAGAAAACCCAAGTAAAACGAGAGTAATCATCAATTATTACAAATCCATATCGTTTTCCTCCTAGACTAGTGGTTTTAGTTGGTCCAAATAAATCCATATGTAAGAGCTCTAAAGGTCTAGAAGTTGAAATAGTATTTTTGGATTTAAATGATATTCTAGTTTGTTTACCTAATTGGCATGCATCACAAATTCTATCCTTTTCAAAATTTAATTTTGGCAAACCGAGAACTAAATCCTTTTTGATTAATTTTGAAAGAGAATGCATGCTAATATGTGCAAGTCTACGATGCCACAGCCAACTAGTCTCATTTATTTTAGCATTTAAGGAAACTAGGCATTGCATGTCTAATTTAGTTAAATCATTCAAGTCTACCATATAAACATTGCCATGCCTATGTCCTATAAATTTAATGCCATCGTTAATAGGACTCGACACAATGCATACAGATGATTCAAAACTTACTTTATACCCTTTATCACAGAATTGACTAATGCTAAGTAAGTTATGCTTTAAACCTTTAACAAGTAAAACATTCTCAATGTATTTGGAGGGAGTGATACCAATGTTACCTATCCCGATGATCTTTCCTTTGCCATTATCTCCAAAGGTGACCATCCCTCCATCCTTAGCATCAAGCGTGATGAATTGTGATTCATCACCAGTCATGTGTCTCGAGCATCCGCTGTCAAGATACCATTTCCTGTTTCCTTCTTGGGATGCTAGACACACCTGCAAGCACAGATCAAGTTTCTGTCTTAGGTACCCAAGCTTTCTTGGGTCCTTTCAGGTTAGTCAGAATGGTTCCCTTTTGGAACCCATATTTTCTTTGTGTTTGCATATTTGTTAATAAGACATGTGTATGATTTATGTCCTATTCTTCCACATTTAAAACAAATAATATTTGTAGGCTTTTTGCTTGAATAATTTGCATAAATATCCTTCAAAAATTTTTGTTTCTTCAGGGGTTTATAACCAAGTCCAGCCTTATCATATATAGCTTTCTGATTATCAAGGATCATATTTAGCTTGTTTGAACTTAAGGTGAACTTATCTACTATAGATTTCAGCCTGTTAATTTCATCCTTAAAGTTTTGATTTTCTTGAATCAATGTGAATTTTTCAATTGAAAGAATTTCAGCTTGTTTCACTAAGGACTGATTTTTCAATTTCAGCTCTTTGTTTTTCTTCCCTAGTTTCTTTAATTCATCAATTGAATCATAGAAAGCTTCATGCAATTCTTCAAAAGTAAATTCACTAGTGGATTCAGAAGTTACCTCATTTTCATGTGCCATCAAGCACAGATTGGCTTGTTCGGTTGAGGTTTCCTCGTCGGAGCTTGAGTCATCACTCGCACTCCAGGTCGCCATCATTGCCTTCTTTTTGAATTTCTTTGGACCTTTCTTCAATTGAGGACATTCGGATCTGAAATGTCCTGGCTTCTTGCACTCGTAGCATATAGGGGTTTGATCTTTCTCCTTTTCTATGCTTTGATCCCCTTTTGTAAATTTCTTTCTCATCCCCTGTTTCCTTTTTCTTAGAAACTTCTTGAATTTCCGGGTGATGAGAGCCATCTCCTCATCCTGATCTTCATCTTCAGAGTCATCTGTTTCATAATCAGGTGAAGTTGTGGATTTGAGGGCAATGGTTCTTTTCTTTTTGATTTCATCCTCTTGATGTTGCATCATGCTAAGTTCATGAGTCATCAAGGATCCAAGAAGCTCTTCTAGAGGTAGAGTGTTCAAGTCCTTTGCTTCTTGGATGGCAGTCACCTTGGCTTCCCAAGTTCTTGGCAGTGACCTGAGAATCTTCCTTACAAGTTCACTGTTAGTATAAGATTTGCCAAGACTCTTTAAACCATTGATTATATCAGTAAAACGAGTAAACATAGCAGTTATGGACTCATCATGCTCTATTTTGAACAATTCATATTTATGTACAAGCATGTTTATTTTAGACTCTTTTACTTGATTTGTTCCTTCATGGGTGACTTCTAACCTATTCCATATTTCTTTAGCAGATGCACAAGTAGAAATGCGATTAAATTCACTAGCATCTAGTGCACAATAAAGAACATTCATAGCTTTGGCATTTAATTGTGCCAATTTCTTGTCAACCTCATCCCATTCTTTCTCGGGTTTGGTTGACTCCTCACCATCTATAATCTTGGTGGGTGTGTGAGGACCATTCACTATGATACTCTACATATCATAGTCGAGTGCTTGTATGAAAATCTTCATCCGAGCTTTCCAATAGGTGTAATTAGACCCATTGAAAAGTGGAGGTCGGTTTGTTGATTGCCCCTCAGCTAGAGAAGTTCCAACATGGGTTGCCATAGATCTTTGGCTCTTTGATTGTTAGATCAAAGAAGGGCTAGAGCACTGGCTCTGATACCACTTGTTGCCCAGCTATGCAACCCAAGAGGGGGGGTGAATTGGGTTTCTAAAAATTTTAAGCCCAACAGATAACTTATGAAGAACAAAACAATGGCTTTAAATCAATATTAGTTAACTAAAGCAGTATTGCAAGGATATAATAAAGAAATAAGATAAAGCGATAAAGCACACCACAAACACAAGGATTTATAGTGGTTCGGTGCTAACCTTGCACCTACATCCACTCCCCAAGATCCCACTTGGGAATTTTAATCCACTATCCTTTGTATTCAACCCGAATACAAAACGTCGGAAACTCCGACACTAGCTATCCCAAGCTAGAATACAAGACGTCGGAAACTCCGACCCTAGCTATCCCAAGCTAGAACACTTGTTTCCCGGGTACAAGCAAACCCAAAACACTCCGATTTCAGGTTCGGATCAACCTTTCCTTGTTTTGGAAATCCTCCAAAAACAAGAGCAAAAACTCACAAAGAGTAAGAATATTTAGAGCACAGATGAATACAAAAACAGCTCCTTAAATGAGCAAATATAACAATAAAAGCTTTACTCAAATGAAGAACCCCTTTTTCAGATTTTCTCAAGATGAATGAACGGTTGAACGCTTGAGAAGAGGTTGATTGTTGATTGAAGATCTCTTGAAAGCTTTGAACGATCTCTAGATCAAGGTTGAAACGATAGGCGTGAAGAATTCTCTCCTTGAAAGATCTTCCTTTTCTCTTTCACAATCTCTCTGGTATATTGTGGATCCTCTCTCTTTTTCTCTATGGATATTTCGTTGATCTCAGGCTTTTTCTTGCAAATTTTGGATCCTCTCTTCTGTTCTTCTCTTTTTCCTCTCTTTTTTTCTTCACATTTGATTTCACGTTTGATCCGCTATTTAATCTGCAATTTCTTTCATCATTTAAAGCATTTTGTAGCATTAGAAGCAAGAAAAAACAATTTAGGCAGATAAAGAGCCGTTAGAGGATTTTTAGGAAGCATAAATGGCAATTAAAATGGGCAAAAAAATAGCCGTTGCTGACATTTCCCGTCGCAGGGGTCGACTCATGAGTCGACTCATGCTTCAGGAGTCGACTCATGAGTCGACTTCTGTTGCAACAGACCAGAAGATCTGATTTCTGGATTTTTCGGCTCAAATCAGCAGAGGTCGACTCATGAGTCGACTCATGCCTTGTGGGTCGACTCATGAGTCGACTCACAGGTCGTGCCAAGCCAAAAATCCAGCGTGCCATGGGAATTTTTTGCGTGCCATTCAGCTCATAGTGCCATGAGTTGACTCATGAGTCGACTCATGCACTTCAAACCTTCATAACTTCAAAAATATTAGTCCAAACACAATGAAATTTTCACCAATAGATTTCAAATCATTTGTTCTACCAAATGGTACTATCAAATCAGGATTTTAGTGAAATTATGATTTTGCCCTTGAAGAGCATAAGGACTTTTTCAATTGTTTGTATCCCTTCAATCTGCTTTGTAATCATCAAAATCAATCTAGGAGCAACATTTATCCATGTCCTTTTATGTATTAAAAAATAGTTTGAAAATATATTACTCATGTTCTTTTACATTACTAGTTTTCTGGATAAGTTGCTAAGATATATTCATATTTTTCATAATATTTTTTATCATATAAATATTATTATATATAATAGTATAATATGATATATTATATTATATTATAATATATTATAATATACTATAATAATATATTATATTATAATCTTATATTAATATAATATATATAATATAATAATATTATATATAATAATATAGTATAATATATTATATTATATTAGTATATACTATTATATATAAAATATATTATATTATTATATTATTATTAAAGTATTATATAAATATTATTATATATAAAAATATAATGTATTATTATTATATTATAATTAATATTATATTATTTTTATTCTTATGAAGTTAAGGATATATTGGGAATGAACTAAAAAAATTATTTTTTCAGTTGATGGGAAAATAATTTAGTTATCTCCTCGATGAATAAGATTTTCTTCCATTTGATGGATAAATACTATCTATGAAAAAATAACTTATCCATCTTACAAAATGTGTAAACATGGATAAGTTGGTCAATGAAATCAACTTTTTCATGGTATTTACTCATAAAAGAGCAGGCCCACGAGATTTCTGTCTATTTTTTGATAGAAAACGAGAGGCTTCTGTTGGAGATTTTTGATTATTATTTTTGCAAATATCGATCTTGTAGCTTCTTAGCCTTATAGCTTTTCACGAAGGCCGATGACTTTTGTGGTGATGCACAGTAATCTCCTTTGTTTATAAAAAAAGACTGTTATTCTTCACCAGCTCATGACGGCCACTAAATTTTTTTTTTTTTTCTTTTGAGAAGGAAAATGACTAGACTTGAGCTTACAGCTAGCCAGTGTCAACAATTTGGCAAACCACTCCTTCCGTGCATGATTTTATTATTATTATTATTATTATTATTGCGGTTGTGCTGATATCCGCCAACTTTTGCCCCCCGACTCCCCACGACCATCTCATTCTAAGCTCACATTTGGTGAAGTGGCTGGCGGAAGTCATCGCTTCTATGATCTGTCAAAATTGGCGGAGGTCTCGTATCAAGTTATCCAATGGTTTTCATTAGAAAAATCATTTCATAACTCAATCTTTCAACAGATGTGGCATTTTCTTTCTTGGTTAATTTATTTTTTTGAAGAGAAGGAAGGAGGGCTAGGAAATATTGGCTCCCACCAATTAATTATTGAATCAGAAAACAAAGTATTTACAAAGATCGATCTATCAGAAAACACATAGAGCTAGAAGAAGCAAAGAACAACAGAACAGAAAAATGATAGCTTAGGAAACTAAGAAATATAGTGTTAGCATTCATATATGAGTCTGCTGAACATTGAAGAGTGTTAGTATTCATATATGTTTTAACTGCTGCCAAGTTGAAATATAGTCAACAAGAGTTGTTACAAAAAATGAGGATAGAAACGATATCTTAATTCCTTTTGTTTTTGATAGTGGAAACGGAGGTCGAAAGCAACCATCCTGCAATTTGTTTATACAAAATAAACAATGGGAGTTTTCAGATCTCTCACTTGCTCAGTGATAGAGACCACGTTGAAAATTTCACGTGGTATCTCGCATCAATCCGGAGGGCCAGTTAATTTATGTTCGGATCTCAAAAAAGTCAATCTAGAAACAACATGAAAGTCAAATTTTTCAATGCTAAATTTAACCATGGGCATCCTATTATATGTAGGCGAATCTGCATAACTTTTGGCATCTTGGAGATCAAGAGAACCCCAACCTCCATTCTTATCATTTGTGCTGCCATGAAGGTAAGCATACATGCACTCTCTTGCTCTGATGCTCATTTAGCACAACACATTCTATACGTTTTATCTCTAACCTTTTCCTATCGCTTCAAAAAAATTACAGAAGATTGTGCTAAAGCTTAGCATTGCATGCGTCAAGTGCAAGAGATGTGTCATGAAAGCCGTCGCCAATGTTGAAGGTTAGTTTGCTTGATTCAGAGGAGCTCCAAGTTTAGAGAAGTCGGATTTATTTTTCTCCAGCTTCTCAGCCTAATAGCAAAAGAGCTGGCTTTATTTGAAAACAAAAGCTAAATTAATCAAAATTTTTATAGGGCTTGTTGAGGTAACAGTAGATGCAGAGAAGGGTTTGCTGACATTGATCGGAGATGTCGATCCGGTCATCGCTGTGAGAAAGCTGAGGAAGATCAAGAAGGTAGTCACAATCGACAGCGTGGGTCCTTACAAGAAGGAAGAACCCAAACCACCCGAACCCAAACCCAAACCACCCGAACCCAAGGAGCCAGAACCATGCAAGCCCTTGCCTTTATGCTGCAACACGTGCCGGCCCATTGCAATCGGATTCTTAACCTATGATGAGCCAGCTTTTTGTACCATCCTCTGAAAAAGATCAGAGGCATATTGATTTGTTCTAATTTTATTGAAGTGCAAGGGACAAGAAGCATTCCATTGGTGGTAGCCATGCATTTGTGATCGAGTAGCCTTAATTTGATCAGCTTTTCTTGTTAATAGATGCAGAAGTTCTGCAACTTGAGCAGGTTCGTGCAGTTGGGCCTGTTTGGATATGCAAAAGGGTACTCCATGAACAAATATTTCTCCGAGCCAACCCAAAGATAAGCAGCAACACGAGGAAAGAAATAATATCTAGGGAAAATAGGGACTACATCATCCATTTCAAATGGTAATTTTTATTTTTTCTAAGAGTGACTAAGAATCAAATTAGTTTCTCATGATAGTAAAATACTCTCTCTTCAGTCCATTAGTTCTGATGCCATCCAAACAGGCCCTTAATGTTTGTGGATGTCATATTTCATTGAAATCAAGTATTGCTAGATTAAATAGTGTTTTGAATTCTCTTTGTGCGTGCATTTGAAGTGAGAGCAGCACAAGATTTTATATTGATTCGTTTCCTACTGGCTTCTAAACAAGTCAGATATCTGTGTTTAAGTGAGGACAAGAAAAATAAGGTAGGACAAGAAAAACTAGTATTCAACAACAAGCGTGTCACCAATATGGTATTCAACCATAAAGCGTAGCTGGTCCTTTTTACCAAACTCATGCATAAATGGCATTTTAACATGTCTTTTTCCCGTTCTCCTGATGCTTCCATTTGTACCTTCCGGCTGTTAAATAAGGGTGCTTTCAAGTACCACCTGGTAAGATCTCTCAGTGTTGTCGCCTCCCATGCTCCCTATGTTGGATCTGAAAAAAATTAACACGAGTAATTCATAAAACACCTCTCAATAAGAGAGAATCTCCAGTCGATGGAATCCATTTACCAAACAGAAGGGATATAACAACCTTAATTACTGACTTCTATGGAAATGTAGAACTGCCATCAGAAAGGTCGCTGACAAAGTGCAGTGGGACTCAAAGGTAAGTCCACCAGCAAATCCTATACCAAATCGTCTCTCTATGAGATTTAGAAATTAGATAATAGACAAAGAGTTCAAGTTGGAAAAGATTGTACCTACTGCTTATCACCAACGCAGCATTTGTTTTTTATTTTTTATTTTTTGAAGGTGTATAGGAAGTTCCTCATTAATTTGCCAATGCAGTCTCATCAGATTCCTCAGAAGGACTTCTGGGTTTTTGGCCATCAAACCGTTGTTCATTTGTGATTCCTCATGTCCACTGCAACTATTCTTGCAATTTGCATCAAAAGTACTGTTCTACCACTTAGTCCTCCATTTGGCAGAAATTGTGTGCAGAGTTTCTGAAGAGAAACTTTTCAGTCTTCCTTATTTCTTCGACCACATGAACGAGGCATTTAAGGATCGGTCAAATGAGCAGTGATATGATAGATGATTGGTAGCAGTATTCTGTCGACAATTAGCCTTCTCTACATGATAATTGTCTGACAGATTTCTGCAACTGAAAACCCGGGCCTGATAGTTGTCTCTCATTTTCACAATTGAAGTTCATAGAAGGCTCATGGTCAGCCAAAATCTTCAATTTGGATCTCCTCTGGATCAAATTTGAAGTAGGATATAATTTTACAGCAGGATAAAATGAAGGTTCATGGTCAATTTTCCTTCAAATATTAAGTTGCAGGTAATGTCTATTTCCAGAACAGTAGCCAGATAAGCTGGACTGCAAGCTTTCCTTGAATGAGTAAATGCACTCTGGTTATAAAATGTCTTCAAATCCGGAGGCCTTTTTTAAGCAATAACCTGCTTTCAAACTCAATTTATTTCATATTCTTTTGGATCTAACTTCGTGCCAAATTCCATTCTTGGAGTGCTCCACCAAGTCTTGCATATATGCTTTCAGATACCAAAACATTCTCTGGATCATTTGTCAGGCATCATCTGGAGCTCATCAGAGTGTCTTATCTTGCCTTCTTTCAGTTTCACTTGGCGTGAGCATCAGCCATGACTTAATTCTTCCTGCACTACAACTAAGGTGATGTAAATGGCAGAAGCGTTTTCCCTTGTAAGAATTATGCCAAAAATCTTTTTTCTTTCATTTTATGCATAACTTGCAGTGGGTGAGTTTGACTCCAAACTCTCTAGTTCAATAAATGTATAGAGTGAGGTTAATCAGAATCTGAAGGAAATGGTAAAAGATTGAAAAATCAAAACAACCATAAGTTTACCTTAGTATTTGTTGGAAAAATCTAGATATAGATAGATGTAATCGATCTAGATCCCATCTCCATGATGACGAACTTTAGAGACTTGCAGTCTTGCTAGTTATATCATGCAGCAGAGAAAATATTGAGCAAATAAAAAGAAAGAGAAGAAGAGCAAGGAATACAGAAGAAGAACAGGATGAAAAAGGAAGTGAGATAGATATGTATAGTCCACTCATCTGACTAAACTTCCATGTCAATATGTTATTAAGTTAGCGAGCTGGAGGAAACGTTAAAACAACAAAAATACCCTCAACTAACGGTCCGGTGCAATATAAGCAGATAAAAGAACAGGTCTCTCCTAACCAAAAGTCTTCAAGTAGACATTTGATACTCCTCCTCGAGCTGGAGCATAGATGCCACTCACGTTCCTTATCCGTATTGATCAATACATGAATTAGAATTTAGAAGCATTAAGTCTCTGAGGATTCGACTCAACTCACCCTGTCTTACGGAGCAGTAGTTGGTTAATTTTTATCTTTGATCGCTCAGCGCATCACATATCAATTCAAATGCAGTATGAGCCATTGCTCTATACTCAGCTCCAGTACTTGACCTTGCAATAGCATTTTGCCTTCAACTTATCCAAGAAACAAGATTTTCTCCAACATATGTGCAACATACAGTAGTAGTTCTTCTATTAAAAATTGATTCTACCTGATCTGCATCTAAAAAACCTGTGAGATTTAAGTAAGTATACCCCTTGTAAACCAATCCTTCTCCAGGAACACATATAAGATCATGTAAAATTTGACATATAGCTTCTGAAAGTTCTAAGAGCAAGCACAGTTTGGCTTACCATACTTACAGCATATAATATATCTGGTCGAACGGCAGTAAAAAGAATAAGCTTTCCTGCAAGTCCTTGAAACTGGGCTGCATTTTAAAGCAACTGATCTTCTCCTGTCAACAACTTGACATTTGAATCCATTGGTGTATTAACTGGCCTAGCGCCTAAAATTCCTCTTTTGGAAAGCACATCAGTCACATATTTTTGCTGAGACATGCTTAAACCAGCTCCAGCTCCAGAACGAGCAAGTTTGATCCTATGAAAATAGCAGTTTCAGCAGCATCACTGCTAGTAACGACGTATCATACAAAGGACAACAACACCAAACATCTTCATTTGTTCGACTACAGAATGATCAGCATAACATTTCTTGAACCCATAGGCATCACATTGGCACCAGATTTATCAAATAATGCTCCAAGAACCAAGCCATCCGATTCCTGTGTCACTTCTGCTTTCTGAAAAGACCAAGCAGGTGGATTTAACATGCTGTCTAAATTCAGTGTTCAGCACTGCTGGAATCTAAGTTCATGTTGAGCTTAATCGAACCGAACATTGACTCGGTCATATCCTTGACCATTAGAAAGTTGATCCATTTCTAGTGATCTAACTATATGGAAATTTCAGCAGCCATTTCCATCAAGGATGGAGGGGATCGCGAATCAGAAGGCACCATGTAATTGGTCGGAACACAGTCAACACGTGGCAAATGTATTCCAACCATCTGGTACATTGCTTTATATCCGGCAAATCAAAAGGTGCCATGTGAGCAAATCATGTCCTTTGTAGCTGGTAGCTTACATGACCACCCAAGGGTAGCTTCATGGAATTCTTAGAAAGACATGTTGTCCCATGATACATTGTACTTGTTAATTGCGTTTGCATAAACTGAAAAACCCAGCTTGTCGACGAACTGGGCCTGGTCCATTGACCAGCCCAGCCACCAAAAATTGGGCCCAAAAGCACTTTGCACGTTTTTAGAGCACAAAAAAAAATTAAAGCAATGAAGAACCCCGATCAAAAGTCTTCTTCCTCCCGATTTTCAGGCGGAAATAGAAGCCAAAGAAGAGTTGGACTCCTTCCCTCCATCTCTATTTAAAAGGATCAAGTCCCCTTTGAAACCCAACACCACCATTGGCCTCCAATCATTGTCGGGAAAGGATTCATCTTTCTCTTCTTCTTTATCATCTAGTTCCTCAGAAATCACAATCAAACACCACCAAAAAGCCAGGTAAGAGGCCGACAAACTTTGATAACCTTCTCCTCCCTCTTCCTCAGCCATTAGAGCCATGATTCCGGCTAGATTTTCTTTAAAATCGAGAGCCTCTAATTTTTCTTATTTTTCATGGATTTTTCCTTGATTTTTTTGATGCCACCTCTGACCGTCGGTTGAGGAATGTTCCATTGCACCACCATGGCCCTAACCACTACCAGCTGAAGCTCTCTTCTATTCTGAGGAGGGGCGACCCGAAGGTCCCTGTTTTGCCAAAGAATCGAAAGAAAAAAGAGAGAAAAAAAAAAAGAGATAGAGAGGTTTTCTCTCTCTTTCCTCTCTCCTCTCTCTTCTCTACTCTCTATCTAGTTTGTTTCTCTACAACTCTCTCTAGAATTGTTTCCCCTACTATGAAGTTTCTCTCGTTAGGATTAATCTAGTGAAGAACTTGTTTTTGATGAATTTAATCAATCTTGATGAATGGATCCTGACACATACATGGTCATCAAACAGTGTACCAGTGCCTAACTTAGCCAGATCAAATACCACTAAATTTGATCATTCATGATTTTTATTGAACCACTTATATCCTAGTCTGATTTTGATTGGATAAAGTTTTATAATGATCGGACTAGCTTAGACTATTGAATATGACTATCATCAATCCTATCTTTCTATGATTGACTATATCCTTTCTGATTATTGAACTTGATTTTGTATAGAGGTGTAATTATCTCGATAAGAAAATTCCAAAGTAGGATACTGCGACATGATTTATAAATCAAAGATTTTGAAAAAAAAATTATTTGAATTGATTGGAGTACGTGTGAGGTACATAATGATCCATCTTTTCTGGATCTTTTTATTTATATAATATTATTTTAAACATCAAATAATTGTTAATTGATTTATATGTAATTTGTAAATTTCATGAAATTATATTTTGAATGAAAAATGATATATAAATTTTAAAAAATATTTGTTGGACTTTTACTATAACTGTTTATTAAGTTGATATTATATATGCATGTTTTGATTTGATTATGAAATATGTATTATTCTGTGAAAAGATTTTTGATACGAATTGGATTTTCAATCACAATCTAATTATATTTTAAATCCTACCAATTAGGAGTTATACATTGACACTCTCACTATTATTGAGCTTATTATTCTAATTTTAGCTAGCCACAAAGTATATGTGGTACTGCAGCCCCACCATAGAGTATAAGTATGGTATTCTGACTCCATCATAAAATATAAGTATGATATTTTGGCTGGTCATAAAATATAAGTATTATATTCTGACCCGCCATAGGGCATAAGTATGGTCACAGTTAAAGGTTGATAAATCAAATGAAATTTATTTTTATTTGGATTATTGGATATGATTGATTTCAAATCAGATATATGATTATATATACAAATATTTGAAATATACTAACATTATTGAACCCATGTTTTGAAATAAATTTGATTATATTTATACATAGATTAATGATAAATTTTATTTTGACTATCGCAACCTATATGATCATATGAATTATCAAGTTAAGTAATCATTACTTACTAGGTTGTTAAGCTCATTATTCTCTCTCTTTTTTTTTTGGATCCAACTATTTAGTTATGGATATCGGTACTATTTTGAAAATGAGATTAGAAGTGAGATTTGATAATATCAACATAATTCAGATCTAAATTTATTATTATGTTTTATATGATTATTATTTGAGATTCATTTGATATAAGACTTTCAAATTTTAATTATTAATTAAATTTATTAGTAAATTAAATTTTAAATTTTAGTTATTTAAATTATCTTCATGATGATGTATTTGATATTGTGATAAGATATCTTACATACTTATGAGGAGTATTTTCTATAAGTATATGGTGGTTGCTGCGACCCTTGAGTTGAGGATGTTATAATTAATATGATATTAGAGCATAAGTTAATGAATCATGATATAAAAAATCAGACATAAGATAAATGTAGGTAGATAGACAATAGAGATATTATGATAATAATTATATTGATTATGATATAATTTAGATCTAAATTTGACACAAGTGTGTAGATGGATTTGAATCAGAGTATGCAACTGAAGTATAGTGGTTTGGATTATTTGTAAACTGATCAAGATAATAATTTGATTCAAAAGATATTATGATGAAAAACTCGATCATAAAACTAGAGGATGACTATGACTTAAGGAAATAATCTTAAATTTTTGAAGATATCAGTAAGAAAAATTTTGAGGATAAATTTTCTTTTTAAGGAGGAGAATGTAATACTTAGTCCAATTGGACCTTGTATCAAACTAGGCTTGAGCCACTTAAATCCAATCCAACCACCAAAGAAATGGCCCAAAAAAAAGATTTTGCATGATTTTTAAAGCACTGATAAAGGAAAAGAGGGGCCAACACATGCTAGGTGGAGGAATTGGACTCACATTGGAGTCCTCTTCTTCCAATATCGACTCCCAATCAGAGTCGAAAATTGGAGTCAGAAGGGAGTCTAACTCCTCCCCTCTAGCTCTATTTAAAGGAAAGAGGCTTTCACCAACCTCCCCATTGAAGATTAGAGCCCCAAGTAGGAGGGAATCATTAGGGTTCATCGAGCCTTCACCGATGGTTTCCATGACCACCATAGTCTGAGCACAGTCAAAACTAAGGTAAGATTCGTTAATCTCTTGAATAATCTTCTTCTCCATCCTTCATGACCATAGATCAAGGATTTCGGCTGGCTGTTGCCGGATTTTGGTTAGAAAGAAAAGGACCCTATTTTGATTGCAATTTTCTCTTATTTTTGGTATGGATTTCTTTGATTTTCTAATAGTGCCAATTATCATCACTGACCTCTAGTTTGAGAGGCCACAGCTATGCTGGCGTGCTCCCCTATTTCAAAAAAGGAAGAAGAAAAATATCCCCTATTTTATCGAGAACCAAAGGAAGAAAAGAGAAAAAAAAGAAAGAAATTAGAAAGTAAAAAAAGATAAGAGAATTTCTCTCTCCTCTCACCTTCCTCTCTCTTTCCATATTCTCTCTCCATTTTTTTCTCTTTAGTTTCTCTCTATTTTTTCTCTAGAAAATTCTATTTTCTCTCTATAAATTTCTTCCTAAAAGTATTTCTCTCTACATTGTGTCTCTTCTAGGCTTTTCTGGATCTTAGAAAGATCTTTTAATAATCTTGATAGACCCTCGTGAAGGGATCTTGATCAATGACTATCACTCAGTCAATCAACCCCATCTTGATTAGATCGAGCATCATTAAATATCATCATCAATTGTATCTTAACATCCTAATATGACCCTTGAATTATGGTTGATTAATTGGATGCCCTACATTGAACCAACTAGGATGTCGGTCATTATCACTCGATCAATCTATGAGAATTTTAAAATTTAGAGTTTTTATTTTTAAAATAATATGATTAATTTTTAATAAACATATGATTCTAGATATTAGATTTTAAAAAAAAAATTGAGAAGCTCATTGTTTATGCAAGATTAAGATGGCTCCATATTGGATAAAAAAGATTTCTTGAGGTGCTATAAAAGAAGCATCAAATCAATATGATGGTGACACTCCTCAACAAGTTGATGGCATTCCTTAATAGGAGGAGTCATTGATTATGTCAGAAATACTCAGACTGAGCAACAAAAACCAAGCATTGCCCAAATAATGCAGATATTAGTTTGCTTGATGCAATCGCAATAATAGTTACAGTAATAGTTACTGTCACAATAGCAAATGCAACAATAAACATCACCATCACAAAGATGTGGAGAGCAGATGGAGCAACAAAGTAACATTGTAGAATTTAAGAAGTTGCCTCTACTGACTTTTAAGGGAACTACAGAACCTTTAGAAGTGAAAATTGGCTTATGAAGATGAAGAAAGTATTTATTGTTATGAGATGTTGAAATGATGAAAAGATCTTATATGCATCATACATGTTGCATGGTAAGATATTTAATTAGTAGCAGAGAGTACTGAAATACAAATATGAACATGATTGGGAACAACTCACTTGAGAGAGATTCGAAGAATGTTTTATAACCAGTATCTTTCTCAGAGTGTAAGGACTTGATCAGAAGAAGCAGAAATTTATTTATCTGAAATAAAAGAATATGGTAGTTACAGAATATAAAGCTAAATTTATAAAATTTATCAAGTTTATTCTGAGATTGGTCAAAGATGAGTATGATCGAGTATATAAATTTGATATGAAACTAAAGATAGAAATTAGAAAGTAAGTGGTACTATATGAATTAACTACTTATGCATATGTGGTAAATAAAACATTGATAACTGATAAAAAAATCAATGAAAAATATGCAAAAAGAGATAGAAGTCAAAAAAAAGAGAAATAGGTCAAATGATTCTCAAGGATAAAGTAATAAAAATACTAAGGATTTGAATAAGAGATCAGTGAGTAATAACTCTGAGCCAACCGACAACATCAAATATTTTAGGTATAGTAAAGCTCATGCTGATAAGGAATGTCGTTGGATTATTAGTGCTGCTTTAAATATAATAAGATAGGCTACAAAATAGAATGCCTACAAAAAACTGAGAGTTAGCCTACCTCGATAGCTGAAGAAAATAAGGATTAAAATTTAAAATCATGGACCTAAGGAAGGGTCTATGTTGTTATGCAATAAGATGCATAAACTTTCGATGCAGTGGTAATGGACTCTGAGAGAGATACTTAGAGTTAATTGAGATGATCAATTGATTTCACTCATAAGATAAGTAATGATCTATCTTTTCTAGATTTTTATTTATATAATATTATTTAGAATATTAAATAAATTATTAAATAATTTATATATGATTTATGAATTTTATGAAAATATGTTTTGAATGAAAATTGATATAAAATTTTAAAGTAATATTTATTATACTATAATTATAATTGTCTATTAATCTGAAATCATATATATAAATATTTTGATTTGATTATGAAATATATATGACTTTGTGAATAATTTTGATACGAATTAGATTTGAAATATCCTATGCTCTTATTATTATTATATGAATTATCATATCTTATATTATCATATGAATTATGTAGTCAAGATATTCATTACTTACTGAGCTGTTAAGCTCATTATTCTCTTTTCCTTTTTTTGAGTCAGATGTTTAATTTTGAGTGTAAGTACTATTTTTGGAGTGAGATTTAAAAAAAAAATAATAATATCAACACTATTTAGATTTAGATTTATTATTATTAGTTTAGATTTATTAGTTAAGTTCAAATATATTTATTAGTTGGATTTATTAATTAATTTTAATTTTAATTATTTAAATTAATTTTATTGTTTGCTTTATGATATCGTAAAGAAATACCTTGCATGATAGGAGAGTTTTCTATGAGTATGCGGTGGTTGTCATGGCCCATGGTTCACAATTTGAGATCGAAGGCGTAACAGTTAATATGATATAAGAATATAAGTGGATGAGTAATAACACATAAAATCAAACATAAGATGAATGTAGGTAGGTAGACATTAGGGATATTAGGATGATAATTATATTAATTATAATATAACTTAAAAACCTAGATTTAACATAATTGTATAGATGACTTTGAATCAGAGTGTGCACCAGAAGCGTAGTGGTTTGGATTATTTGTAAATTGATCAAAATAATAATTTGATTCAAAAAATATTAGAATGAAAGACTCGATCATGAAACAAGAGGATGACTATGACTCGAGGAAATAGTCTTAAATTTTTGAAGACTTCGGTAAGAAAAATTTTGAGGATAATTTTTTTTTTAAGGAGAAAAATATAATGCAACCAAAAATTAGGCCCAAAGGCACTTTGCATGCCTTCTAAAACAAAAAAAAAATGTTGAAGAAGACTCCAATCAGCAGTCTTCTTCCACCCAATTTTTCGACGAAAATAGAAGCTGGAGTGGAATTGGACTCCTCCCCTCCACCTCTATTTAAAGGATCAAGTCTCCTTTGAAACCCACTACCATCAGCCTCCAATCATCATCAGAAAAGGATCTATCTTTCTCTTCTTCTTCATCATTAAGGTCGTTAGAAACCACAACCAAACACCACTAGAAAGCCAAGTAAGAGGCCGGAAAACTTTGATTAACCCTCTCCTCCCTCTTCCTCGGCCATTAGAGCCATGATTATGGTTGGCTATCATCGGATTTTCTTTAAAATGAAGAGCCTCTAATTTCTTCTATTTTAATGGGCTCTTTCTTGATTTTTTCGGTGCCGTCACTACGGACCACCGATTGCAGAATGCTAGCTTGATTGCACTGCCATGACCCCAACCACCATTGGCTGGGGCTCTCTCTCCCCTTCTTTTCTCTTTCCTCTCTCATCTCTCTTTCCTACTTTTTCTCTCTAATTTTTCTTTCTATAATTTTCTCTCTAGAATTATTTCGCTCTATATGAAGTTTCTCCCTCTAGGATTGACCTAGTAAATACTTTCTTTTGATGGTTTGATCGATCTTAGTGAAGAAATACTGATCCATGATCATCAGACATGCCGGCACCCACCCTGGCCAGATCGAGTACCACTAGATTTGATCACATTTGATTATTATTGAACTACCTATATTCGAGTCTAATCTTGATCAAATAAGATTTTATGATGATTGGACTGACATAGATCATTGCATGTGACTACCATCAATTCTTTCTTTCTATAATTAACCATATCTTCTAATTATTAAACTCAATTTAGTACAGGGATGGAGTCTTCTTGGCAAGAAGATTTCAAAGTGAGATACTATGGTATGATCTATTAATAAAAAATTTTGAAACTTTTTTTTTGAAATTATTTAAATTGATTAGAGTACATGTGAAGTAAGTAATGATCCATCTTCTCTAAATTTTTTATTTATATAATATTATTTTGAACATCAAATAATTATCAATTAATTATCATAATTTATAAATTTTATAAAATTATATTTTGAATGTAAATTAATATAAAATTTTAAAAAAATAGTTGTTTGATTTTTACTATAATTATTTACTTATCTAATTTCATATATGCATATTTTGATTTGATTATGAAATATATGTTATTCTACGAAAAATATTTTGATACGAATCGGATTTAAACTCTCAGCGTGACTATATTTTGAGTCCTACCAATTAGAGATTATGCATTAGCACTCTAATTATTATTGAACTCATGATTCTATTTTTGATCCGATCATAGGGTATAAGTGTGCTTTTCTGGTCTAGCCATAGAATATAAGTATGATATTTTGGTCCCACCATAGAGTATAGTATGGTATTCCACCCTACCACAGGATATGAGTATGTATTCCAGCCCTACCATAGGATATAGGTATAGTCATCGTTAAGGACTGATGAATTGAATAAAATTTATTTTCAATCAGATTATTGAATATGATTGATTTTCAATTAGATATATGATTATATGTGTGTGTGTATGAATATTTGAAAGATACTAATATTACAAAACTTATATTTTGAAAATAAATTTAATTATATTTGTGAACAGATTAATGATAAATTATATTTTGACTATCACATCCTATATCATTACATGAATTATCTAGTCAAGATATTTATTACTTTTTGAGCTATCAAGCTTATTATTCTCTTTTTCTTTTTTAAATTCAAAAAATACTTAGTTGCAGATATTGATACTATTTTGGGAGTAAGATTACAAGCGAGATTTGACAGTATCAACATAATTTAAATTTGAATTTATTATTATATTTTATATAACTATTATTTGAAGTTCATTTGATGTAAGACTTTCAAATGTTAATTATTAATTATATTTATTAATATATTAAAATTTAAATTTTAGTTATTTAAATTATATTTGCTATGATATATTTAATATCATGATAAAAATACCTTGAATGCTTGTGGAAGTGTTCTTCATAAGTATGTGGTGGTTGCCGTGACCCCTAGCTCATAATCTAGAATCAAGGGTGTGACATAAATGATATCCAAAACTTTATGGCTTAATTTGGCAATAACACTGTGTATTATGTACCTTATCGATAAAGCAAGTTCATGCATTTCTAGATGCATGGCACCGTTATGATACATTATACTTTCGTGAGGGCATAATTGTTTGTTTAAATATGGAAGATGACGAGGCCAACAACTTTGCTGAGATGATGAATTGTAAGAGAAGCTATCTTCCAATCACTTACCTTGGATTGCTCCTTTATGATAAGAAGCTTCCTAGGCAATACTAGATGCCTCTCATTGGAAGGATTGGAGCTAGATTGGCTTCTTGGAAAGAGAAGCTTTTATCCCAGGGAGGCAGGTTGACTTTTGTCAATTTTGTTCTCCCCACCTTACCATGCTATTCCATGCCTATATTTAAACTACCAAGTTTGGTGCTCTAAAGGATTGACCAAATGACAAGGGCCTTCTTACGGAGAGGTGCACAAAAAGGTTAGTAGATGTCATTGCCTTGTCAATTGGGACTGTCTGTAGATCCATTGAACAAAAAGATTTGGGCCGTAAGAATCTGGAGTAGATGAATATTGCGTTGGTTGCAAAATGGGCTTGGAAATTTATCGTTAGATCCACTAGCCCCCGATGGAATCAAATAAAAGCGAAATTCTTTGTACACCGCTTATGGCGTAGAAAATCCGATATGGAGTATTAAATATGTGTTAGAAAATAATTGTTATGTAACCTAATTGAGTGAGATGATGTGCTCCACATCGGATTTTCTACACTACAGACAGTGTACAAAGAATTTCTCTCAAATAAAGTCAGATTATTACTTCAGAAAGCAACTTGGTATGAGAGTTGCTAGAAACTTCACTCTAGCTTGGAAAGATGTAAGTAGCTAAGTGCCTTTTGGAATTGTCTCTTTTTCAAACTTGGTAATGGCTCCATTGTCCACTTTTGGCAGGATGCGTGAAAGTGGACAGGACATACCTCCTTTGCCTATTTGTTTAACGACCTTTACTCAAGGGCTGTAGCTTAAGATGGCATGGTTAAGTCGCAATGGTCACGGAGAACATTCTCATGGAAATTGCACCTTAGAGGACTACTGACCTATAATCAGTGAATCAACTAGAAGCTCTTAATGAATCTTTACTCAATATCAGGCCTTCTAGAATTGGTGATACTCCAACCTGGAAACTCTCTCCCTCGGGTATTTTCTCTGTTGAATCCTTCCATAAAATTATTAACAAAGGAGGTCTTCTACACCCTTATTATAAAACCATTTGGAAAGCTGCAATACTAAAAAGGTGAAGATATTTTTATGGTTGGCTGTAAGAAACAAACTACACACCGATGCTGGCCGCTGTATTGCATGCACCAGGTGCAATTGGACCATGCAAATCCATAGTGGATAACACGCCATGCGACCCTTGTATTTGACCGATTCCCGATTATGCGCTTTCGATCGTGCATATGCTCCGGGATTTGCCCTGGTTCACTTGCATCTGGTGCATACAATAATTTCTCCCGTTGCTGTCCTAGCACGAGAAAAGGTTGGAATGTCGGTACTAGATGCATGCTTTGTGGAGCAAAGGAGGAAATAACTATTCATCTCTTCGTAAAATGCCCCTTCACTCGAATCTTTTGAATGCGCTCAAGATCCTGCTTAATATAAGAGGATGGCCTTCTAACTTCCATGACTTGTGGACTTCTTGCAGACAGAAGAATTTCCCATCGGCAACAAGAAGAGCTGGGACCAAATAATGGCCGCTTTGTGTTGGGAAATGTGGCATGAGAGAAACAACAGGATTTTCTAAGGAAAAGATCATTAGTTTTTTTCTGTTTTGAAAGGATGGATGCTGCATTCTTTTGAAGTGTGGGAACATCTCTGATTGAGGAAGAGAATGGAGGGTCGTGCAGCTATATGGAATCAGTTGAAGAACTTTCTCCCAAATAGTTTGGGAAAAAAGCTACTTATTTGCCACTACGGTGGCACCCGAGTGATAATGGGCTTGAGCTCCTCCCCAGCGGTCGAGGTTCGAGTCCTGAGTAAATGCCAAAATGACATGACCTCAGGTGATCATTGTTGGTGGCCTTGGCACGAGAAGAGTGGGAGGTGACGTACTCATCGAACGGTGAGGAAGGGTTAAGCATTGGTATCCTGTATTAAACATTCCATCCATGGGAAGGGGCCTCGTCAGAGCGGTTGCGCCCGTCTCCCCCTTCTTCTCCTCTTTTATATCAAAATATATATATATATATTAATTATTTCCTTAATAAATGCCTGATTGTAGTGTAATGCTGTGCTTATGAAATCTGTCCCTCTTGTTGAGTGGAAGGACCATCTGGTCGCTCTGCTTTGACCAGAGACCTTCTTTCCTCCTTTTTGTGTAATTATTTTTCCCATTTCCATTTTAGTAAAAACCAGATGGCTTCTTTGCCTCCTTTTAATTATATCAAAAAGACAGGAGAGAGAGAGAGAGAATGAGTAGTTTCCAAAAAATTGTGGCTTAAATTTTGCAGTGGCATCACTTATTGCTTAGGCCACCTAGCAAGTGCATGTGCCTCTAGATACATGGAATCAAGCAAGTTCATGAAGGTGAACATGAATACTATCCGAAATTAGGTGGATTCGATTGGACAAGAATGCCACTAAATGCTTCTTTCATTCATCCAAATCTTGTTATATAAATTAATGTGAGAATATCATACCACATTCTCCAGCTATGAATATATGTTCTGACGGCCTCCAGAAAGAACACTGTAAGCATTATTTAGAAATGTGAATGAAGAAGCAAGGGGGTCTTGCGGCAGTACCAATGAGAATTAGGATTGTGGAATATGGTGGCACATGCTGCAGCATCATCGATGCTGAGGCCCAGAATCTGATCCCGGATGATATCAATACCCTATTTCTATAAATACATCAGTGTTTTTTTTTTTTTTTTTTTGCTTTTACAGGATCGGGTGGGGGGAGTAACGCATTAGTGTAAGTAGGTCATTTAAATTTGTAATTAGAAGACGAACAGTCTCTATTTAAAAGAAATTATTGGTTGAATTAGATCCACTAACTCTGTAGTGGACCATCCAACTACCAACAGACATGAACAAAGGCAAAAGAGGCGTTACACGGCATTTGTGCATATCTTGAGTGTGTCTGTCTGTAGTTAAACTGATCTACCAGTGAGCTAGTGGACCAAGTCCAATGAAAAATTTTTACTATTTAAAAGGTCAATATATAGCCTCAAAAGCAGCAATCTATGGCTCTCTTGCACCTCCCTTAGTAAGAGAAATAGTTTAGGAGGAGCAGCTTTTTTTTTTTTTTTTTTTTTGGTAGGAAGCAGCAGGATTATATTACATCAACAAAGCATGTATAGCATTGTCATGGCCCCACGTACACAGTGAAAAAAAAAAAAAAACAAAAGTGGGCACACATCACAAAGAGCCAGTGGTCCCGATACATTAGGAAATAAAACATGAAAGCCTGTTATAAAAGTTAGATATATAACAAGAAGTTTAACAGGAAGCAAACGTTTATGAGCAGTAGTTCCCTCAAGCATGATACGTCTGAGCATCCTGCGTACCATCTAATGATTAATATTCTGGAAAGGAATCGGCACAGATAGACCACAGTGATGAAGTAATTGCAACAAAATCCAGCAATCAATAGCAGATCCACAGGAAAAAACCGATAACCAAGTTGCTAGGAGAGCTTTGTTATTCGAAATGACATTGGTGCTTTTATAGTGGCTGGTGGTGTTATGATGTTTGATACCACAATTGTTGTGGGAAGCATAGGAGAGGCTATATTATAATGCATATATGTTACGGGCTTTACATATTTATCTAGATGATGATTCAGTGATGATTAATTGGATGGCTTTTGTTTTCATGGGTATATCCCATCCTGTTTTGCAGGATTGTTGGAGATTTTTGTGATGTATTCTAGAGTAATAAAAGTTATCCGATTTATTAAGAAAAAGTGGTGGGGCCGGGGGCGCCATAGCCTGAGAAATGCTACAATTGTGGGTAATGTTGGCAGAAACGAGCAATATTTCTCTGAGCAAAAGTTTCTCATGGGAGGATAACAAACCTACAAAAAAAAGTACCATGTCATCCGCCTATGACCCTAAGTCTATATCTGCATCTATGAGCAGTCTCTCTCGCCTCTGCAACCTAAATCTCTCCAGTAACGGCTAGCCGTGATTTTCTCCCAAGATCGAGAAACGAAAGAGCACCAGGATGGTACGCTGATGGCATTTAGTCCGAGAAATGCCGCAAGGCCTCTGCACGTGCATCAGACCCCACGTTCAAATATCTACCCTTTTTCAGAATATGAACCACTGTGTACTTTTTCTTCTCAAAAAAAAAAAAAAGGATGGGTATTCCACACAACGTTCGATTTGGCCTTGTTGCCGAGAGCCACACGCTCAACTGGGTCATATCATGATTTAAATTTTGGGTCATGGGTTGTTTTACCGATTCCATAGGTTTTTTAATTTTCTTTTTTTCCAAAAAAAAAATGAGGATATAAGTTTGAGAAACGTGGTTCGTCATTTTAAATTAATTTTTAAAATATATTTTTTTAAAAAAATATAATTTACTATTTCATATTTAGATAGAAATCAAAAAGTTAAGTATATAATCAAAGAGTCATGAGTAATATAAAAATCATGTAAAAGTCTAAGGATCATGTTTCGGTGTTTCAAGAATTGCATTAAATAGTTAGTAATTCTAAAAGTCACTTTTATATTTACTAAGGTTGGTTTCTTAAGTTCTTTTGTATAAATATAAATATGGAGATGAGAGATCAATGAAAAATAGAGGATTTAGAAAGGGTTAGAGTTCTTTACTTATAATCTTTTTACATAATAAAAGTCTTTTGCTTATTTTTCTTCTATTTTAAGTGTGATCTTAGGCTACTGTGAACTCTGTATTTCATTATTTTGAAGAAGGATTTCCAAGCTTATAAAATCTATTATTCTTAACATGATATCTGAGCCACTAGAGTGGTGATTAGTATTTTTTTTAAGAACTCTTTGTGAAGAAAGAAATCAATTCTCTGGCATCAATAGACTCCAGAGGTTGTCTTGTGGGGCTTGGCATGGAACTTCTCAGCTATTCTAACTACAAAAATTGAAGGACTTGCATGGAATTGTATCTTGTAGGCAAAGACTTATGGGAGGTTGTTGGCAGTGATGCAAGTATGGCACCAACAACAAATTTAAATGAAGAAAATGCGGAAGCCATGCTAAGGTGGAGGATCATTAACGAAAAAAATATATAAAATTTGTGCTAAAAAGGACCATTACTCATGATCTCTTTGAGCACATCACAAGGTGCAAGTTAGTTTTGGAGATTTGGAATACTCTCGAAGCATTACTCATGAACAAGAAGAACTTAGCTCGGCTTCAACTTCTTAAGAATGAATTAGCTAGCATCCTTAAAATGATCTCTCCATCTCTTAATACTCTTAGTTTAAAAATATGTTCAGAGATTTCTCTGTTAGATCAAAAGGAGGCTATTTCATAGGCACATATGAAGAGGTATATTATCCACAGCTTTCAAAAAGAGTATATTCCTTTTGTCACATCTATTTAAGGATAGGATTAACGACCATCGTTAGTAAAATTCAAAAATTTTCTTTCTTATCTTTAGCTCATCAAATGGCCAAACATGCTATTTTGAGGGGAGGAGAAGCTCTCTTTTCTAGCAAGAAGAGTGAGGATAAGGAGAAGTATAAGAAGGATGATGCTAATTATAAGAAGGAATCTTTATTCAATCATGATAACAACTGAAAGAAGGTCAAGTGCTATAGGTGTGGCAAGATACACCACATGAAGAAGAATTGCGAAGTCAAATTAAAGGGAGGAAACACCACCAACAAAGAGGATAACACAAATAAAGCAGAAGAATATTGAAGCAAATGTTTCATGGCAACTACTACTATGGTGGAGGCTATGGCTTCCATCAATTTTGAACGTAATTAGATCATGGACTCAGAATGTAGTCACCATCATACTGGTGATGACTCAAAATTTTCTAATTTTTTGTCACTACGAAGGAAATGAGGCTATCATTGTGGTGGACAATACCATTCATCCGATGGAGAAAGAAAGTACTATCACTCTTCTTAGCAAGAACAATGATTCCATCACTCTCAAAAAGTTGTATCATATGTCTAGAAAGAAGAAGAATCTCTCTTTTTCTATGGCTAATGTAGTGAATGCTGGTTATTATGTTCTCTTTGGTCCAAAGGATGTGAAGGTCCTTCATAATATCAAAGATTTGAATGTGGATGTTATTCACACTAGTAAGAGGATTGAGGATTTATTTATCTTATCAATCTCTACTTTTTATATTAATATGATGAGTTCAAATAATAGTGCATTAATTAATTTGGCAACAAAGACTTAGCCATATTAATATAGACAGGATGAAAGCTATGGTGACAAAAAATCTAGTTTGAGGGCTTTCCAATTCAATTATTTTTAATGGTAGAAAAGTTTATGAAGGTTCCAATATAGAAAGTCTCACCAATGTCTTTTTGATAAATATCTGCCAAGATGTAAGGCTTCTTTAGGGCTCATTCATAGTGATCTAATGTGTCTTATGAAAACACCTTCTTATTCTGATTTTCATTATATGTTATTGTTCATTGATGATTTTATAAGATACACTTGGATGCATTTTGTCAAGAAAAAATTGAAAGTATTATCCAAATTTTAGGAGTTCAAAATAATCATTAAAGGTATGCTTGAGAAGAAGATTAGAAGGTTACAAACTGACAACAGAAGCGAGTTCACTTCCAATGAATTCTTCTCTTTTTATTGTAAGTATGGCATCAAAAAAAGAGCTCATATGTACATGTATGCCACAATAAAATGGTGTGGCTAAGCAAAAAATCCGGCATCTTGTGGAGACTTGTAAGAGTTGGCTTCATGCCAAAAATCTGCCCAAGTCCTTATGAATAGAGGGTATACCATATGCAGCTTATGTTATCAACCAGATGCCTATAAGTTCTAATAAAATAAAATCTTCTTATGAACTATTGTTTAGAGAGAAGCTTACCATCAAAAATCTGAAAGTGCTTCGTTCTCCATGTTATGTTTATGTTTCAGACTCAAAAAGAAGTAAGCTTGATGCTAAGCAAAGAAGTGCATCTTCATTGGTTATGATGAAAGAAAGAAAGGATGGAAGTGCATAGAGCAAAAAACTCATAGGTATATTGTTTCTAGTGATATAGTTGTTGATGAAACTTCTTCTTATTATTTCTCTCTGCAAGATATTATGTTCTAAGATATTGAAAGTAATGATCAATTACTAGCTCTCTAAATTCAGTGGTTGATTTATCTTTGTCATCTAATGCTCTTATAGTTTATAAGTGCTCTTATTCTTTCCCTCCTTCCTCTATTTTTTATTCTTCTTCTCCGATAGTAGAGCAAAGAGAAAGGGACAGCAATGATATGCATGAAGAACAACATGATGGTAATGAAGAGAAGCTTCTATTAGCCCAAAGAAGAAAAAGAAGAAACATCCTGAAGCTAGCTCATTATCAAAATGGAAACTTGGCAAATATGTATTTTTGTTTTTTCCAACCCTATTGATGATCAAGAGCCTATTTGTTTTGATGAAGCTATAGATGTCAAAGCTTGCGAAAATGCCATGCATGAAGAAATAAGGGCTCTTCTTAAGAATGAAACTAGAAAATTTGTGCTAAAACCCAAGGATGCGATCCCGATCACTTGTAAGTGGGTCTGCAAATCAAAGCATAAAGTGAATGAGGCCATCGACCATTTTAAGGCAAGACTTGTCGCAAGGGGTTTCTGTCAAAAGTTTGGTGAAGATTACGTAGAAACTTCTAGCCTCATAGCTAAAATAACATCCATTCAAGATGTCAAGGATGTCTTTCTATATAGTGAAATTGATAAAGGCATCTACATAGAGCAACTATCAGGTTATGTCTCAAGCTCTTATCATAATCATGTTTGCATACTCAAGAAGATCCTTTATGGATTAAAGCAAGCCCCAAGAGCATGATATGGTAACATTGCTCAATATTTACATCTTTATTGTTATCTTTCCTCTCAATCGAATCATAATTTATTTATCAAAGACAAGGCAACTTGCATGTCATTGTGCTTTTGTATGTAGATGACATGATCATCAACAGTAATAATGAGGAGGAGGTTGCTAAGCTTTAGGAAGAACTCTATCTTCAATTTGAAATGAAAGATTTGGGAGAACTTAATCATTTTCTTAGCTGAAAGTGAAGAATGTAAAAGATAAAATTTTTATGTCGCAATAAGGCTATGTGGAGAAACTTGTTGTAAGATTTGGCATAAATCGTAGCAAGCACTGCTCTAGTCCTCTTGATGCAAATATCAAGTTAAGAAAAATGATGGTAAGGCTCTCCCTAATCCTCGACCATTTCGTACTATTATTAGAATTCTTATTTATTTGATTGTTACAAGATCAGATATTGCATTCTCAGTTGGCCTTATTAGTCACTTTATGCACGCTCCAAGGAAGTCACATCATGATGTAGCAAAAAAAATCTTAAAATATATAAATTCTTCTCTTTATTTAAGTTTATTATTTAAGAAGAATTCCTGGCTTATTTTACATGGATATATGGATGTTGACTTTGGTGGTGATTTGGATGATCGGAGATCTACTTCTAGGTATGTTTTCTTTTATGGTTCAGCTTGTATTTCTTAGTGTAGCAAGAAGCAAGATTCGGTTTCTTTATCTACTACCAAAGCAGAGTATAAAGAATCTCCTCTTGTTGCTTACGAATGCATTTGATTATGATGATTGTTCGAGGACATTTATTCTTCTATATATAAATCTACTATTATCCAAGGCGACAACTAAAGTGAACTTAAGCTAGCTACAAATCCATTTTGTCATATAAGAACTAAGTATATTGAGGTTGAATATCATTTCATCCATGAAAAGGTGCTTAAAGGTATCATTAAGGTCACGTAAGTGAGAAGCAAGGAGAATATTGCCAATATCTTTACCAAATCTCTCTCCAAAGAATCATTTAAGCATTTTTAAGCCAAATTAGGACTCATCTCCAAAAATACGCTTTAATGGGGAGTGTTAAATTTATTTTTAAAATATATTTTTTGGATAAAATATAGGTTGCTTAATATTTAGATAGAAGTCAAAGGGTTAAGTATATAATCAAAGAGTCATGAGTAGTATAAGAGTCATATAAAAGTCTAAGGGTCATATTTTGGTGTTCCAAGAGTTATACTAAATAGTTAGGAGTTCTAGAGTCACTTTTGTATTTATTAAGGTTGGGTTCTTAAGCTCTTTTATGTAATTATAAATTTGGGGATGGAAGGTCAATGAAAAATGGAATTCTCAAAGAGGATTAGCATAGAGAGCTCCACTTGTAATCTTTTTATATAATAGAAGTCTTTTTCTTGCCCCTAATTTTGATTGTTGCTCTTCTATTTTTGATGTGATCTTGGGCTGGTGTGAACTTTGTGTTCCACCATTTTGAAGCGGGATTTCCAAGCTTATGAAATCCGCTTTTCTTAACACACAAAATATGTTGTTCCAAATTTTCAAAACAGTGGTTGTAGGTAAATTTTGGCCCAAAATGTGAGTGAAAGAAGGGAGAGAAAAAAAGAAAACAAAAGGAGGGGTTCTATAAGGGTCCATGCACCTAATTTATTAAATAAAATTCAAAATTAACGTCATGTAAGTTAACAAATAGAGTACAGTGCCCTCCATAGCAAGAGAAAACCAACAAAATAGAGATAATGGTATGATATTTAGACCAAACATAGACGATCAATAAGTTAAATATCTAACTTTTAGCTATATTGGTTGTGACCTACAAAAGTCTTGTGCAAAGAATGGACCAGTTTTATAAGTCAATGGTTCGATGGCCAATGAAGATAATAAAATGCATTAGAACACTTTAATAAATTTTTTGTTGTTTCTTTTATTCCATATGCTACAACATATTGCAAGTAATAATTGATCCTAAACTTGTCCCAGACACGTTAGGAACTCGGGTTTGGATCCTCTTCAATTCATGCTTAAACTGAAAATGCTAGTTCTGCACTCACAACCATATGTGATTGACATGATGACCAAGATTGGATAGATTCCATTGATATATAGAGCAACAAGCCAGTGAAGCTTATCCAATCACTATCATCTCCACAATCATCCATAGCGATGATCGGAAAACTGGCCCTCTCTAATTTAGGTGCGAACTAAAGGGGATCTTGGAACTTTTTTTTTTCGAGGTTGTCCTTGAGAATTTGAAATGAAAATAGAATCACAAACTAGCACTCAACCCCCGCATTGCAGAGGTTTCATTGATCATAATAATAATATTTTCTTTATGCTATTAATATTAGTAAGTCCAAAAATCAAAGATGCTATAAGGTAGGTTTATAGAAACATTCTATAAGCATAAAAAATAAAATATAAGTTGTTTGACATAAAGAGTAAAGCTCTATTTTTTTGAATTTTATCTTGACAATTTTAATACATAAATTCGCAGCATAAAACTTAGAAGTAAGAGGAGAAAGAAATTAAGACTCTCCAAAAAAAAAAAGAAAGAAAGTTAGTATGTCTATTAAAAAAAAGAGAGATTAAGAAAAGAATAAAATAGACTTTAATTTATGATAGTTTTTGAAATAGTAAACTTTATACGTTCAAAAAATACATATATATGCATATACAACATGGCTATTGAGACTACTCAATTGAACTTATTGCAAGATAACTTCAAAGTATCAGCAAAAATTATCCATGAAATACAATCAGAATCCTACATTTTTCTAAAACCTCGATTATTCTTCTACATTGGTTATAGATTGCCAAACCTATCATGTCCAATTTATCCAATCTTAGCATCATGCAATATAATAGCAAATCTCATACTCCTACTCAAGAAGTGAGTCGAATGTTATGCACCACTCCCTCGCATGAAGAGACTTGAATGCATTTTTTCTGATTACTAAAATATGAAATAAAGCAATAGACATTAAAGGTAACTATCATCAACAGCATTCTTTCTTCTATGATACAATTGATAACAATTAGTTCTTAATCAGTATGATATTTAATCTAACTAATACAAATTAGTTACACAACTAGCATAGATTCTAGCATAATAATGGCAAGGCTTAATTATTCATATGTCGAAAGATGTAAGGTTTAATTAGCAAATCAATGTCCTAGATTATATAAACTGTTCATGTAATATATTTGTTCAATAACTTAATTTTAGAACTGAATGCATATAGTAAAGGATGATCCTTCTAAATAAATCATAGTTCTGAAAAAAAAAAATCAAAATTTTAGAGAACTTATTAAGAATCAATTATTTATCTTTGATTGATAGTTCTAAATGCAAACACTTTCAAAATAAAGACTCATCAAAATCCTACAGCAAAAAGACCAATGCATGATTTTATATTCATATATACTAAATTTCTGTAGAATCTCAATCATTGAATATTAGAAAAGGCAAATGCAGGTATGTTTAAAACATATTTAAAACAAATCAAGTCAAGAATCAGATTACCATGGCTCTACTGGATATAGATCTATGGATTTTACTCTTTCTGACCTTTGTGCAAGTTTCCTCATATACAAAGATCATTGAAAGCAAATTTGACATAAAAAAAAATCAAGAATTAGAGAGATTTCAATACAAAAATCAGAGAAAATATAAGATCCAACCAATATTCATCGAAAATTTTACTGACATCCGAGAGGAGTACCTTGATTCTAGTCTGAGAGGCTGTAAGCATTGCCACAGGAACAAAAATCAAAAAAAAAAAAAAAAAAGAAAGATCGATTAGCATCCAGAAAAAACTTATGAGATCACGTGAAACATTCAAAATCCTAACAAACAAAAGCTCATCAATTGAGTCAGACATCGATAATGCAACAAATCTTGGTGTGACCATAAGGAATTCAAGCAATAAAAAATATTTATTTAGCTACAAACTTTGAATCAAAGAAATTTTGCACTAGATCTACCGCTCTCAAAACCTCTCGAAACCAACTCACACCTCCACAACTCACACAAAATCCCATATGCTTGAGAAAAAAACCTAATCGGAACCTAAAAAACCCCTTTAATCTCTCTCAGGTACTCTCCTTTCCAATAAATCTATGAATAAGATAATGAAATGAAAAGAAAAAGAAGCAGAAAGGAAAAAAATGATCATCTAAAAGCTAAAAACTATTTGCGCATGCTCCTTGAGGCTCTGTAAACTCTATTGCAGCAAAGCGTCTCATGTCTCATACATTTTCATAATCTTGTTTTCTTCTCTGGATGGCCTTCTTAACCTCACATGCATCAAAAAAAAAAAAAAAAAAAAGAACATGGTCAAATACTTGGTTAAATAGTATTCTATTAAAATAACGAACAATGTGTAATAATTGGTTTGATTGTTCACTTTCTCCAAGGGATCAAAAAAATAAAAAAATAAAAAATCTATCAAAAAATAATTTATTAAAAAAAAAAAACTCTCCTGCAACGGCAAACCAAGAGGAAGCCACCAACTCCAATCCCTCTCCCCGCTAATCCCTGTAAATAAGTATCCTCACCCTATTCTATCCCCAAACGAAGAAAACTCCCCACCCCCGGCTTTTTCTCTATTTTCCCATCCTCAGAGTCCCAATTGGGTAGAAAACATTGGGTAGAAAACGTGAAGCGGCAGAATAAGAAGCTTATAGGAAGAAAAAAAAAAAAACTTACAACATATCATGCTTCTACCAAGATTAAGCTCTCAAAACCCTGTGGGACATATGAAACATTAGGAGATGATTCCAAAATCTGACGTGTCAATGCGAAATTTCACCCCAATATCTATTGATCATTTTACTTATATTATATAGATACTAAGAAGGAAGCGATTAGAAAAGTAGCCAAGGAGGCTCCAATATAACTAGTGCACTCCTTTGGTTCTTTCAAGGGAACTCAAGATAATTAATATTAGCAATTGTGGTACATAGCATTTCTCTTTTTAATTTACTGGCCTAGCTTTGGAATGCAATGCCAGTCTTATTGATGTATAATCATGTTATCATGATAGGCACGTGTGCCACCGCACGAGCACGCATATAAAAAGCAGCAATAGCAATAACTAATGAATCTCTATCAGTTAGTGGCTCCCCAATTTCTTTTATGAATAATGGAAAATTGGTAAATTTGTGTTCGTATCTCATTTTACTTGTTTATGTTGGCAATATAACATTCAATGTACTTACATCTACTTCAATTTTTATTTGAGTTAATCTCCATATTCTTCTTTAGTTTTTGTCCGTCTATATTATTCTCAAAAAAAAAAAAATTAATGAATGGATCCCAAACAACAAAGTCGTGACTAGGATTCCACCGTAGAAGAAAGCCGTTCATGGAGGTTCTTGGAGTTTTCCTTTGCTTTCATTGCAGAAAGTGATTTCTTATGTCTTGTCGCTAGAAATCCATTGCTCTCGGATTCCTGCAGCCAAAAAATACAAAACATTACAGCAGAAAAGGCTCTGGTGTGCAGCAAGTATGAGATTTGGAAGGAAGTGGTGACGCATCCAACGCTTTGGTGCTCGAAATGTTCCAAAGCTGGTTTTGTCCACGTACTCTCTATGTTTTGTTCCCTCGTCCGATTGATTCCATGTACGTGGTGTCAAGAAAGCATGAAAAGAATGAACCCTGTGAAACAATCCTTTTTTTTTTTTGGATAGCAAACTAAAAATGGAACAATCCATTGGGTAATGACCAAAAACACGTGTCATCCACTTTTCGAAAGGAATTGTAATAGCAGCAAGAGTGTATTCGTTTTTCTTCAGGAAAAAAAAAAAAAAAGGTCAAAATTTAGGGTAGATTAACTAAGACACCGGCAACATGTCACTGTTCATGCAACCTGCACCCAGCTGTTTTTGCTTCGGTTGCACATCTTGTAAAAAATTGAGGGAGCCAACTAGCAATCTCTCTACTGGATTGTAGTAAACGCTCTTTAATGATGGGAACCAATAGAGGGGTTGGCTGTGTATATATATATATATATATATATATATATATATATTAAGAGTGAAAATTGAATTTTGGACAATTGGAATATTCTTATTCCCCTTTGAAGTCAAAAAGAGAATGAGACTAACAGCTAAAATAAGAATTTCTCATTCTCATTCTCATTCTCATGTCAGAGCTTAACTCCTTTCAATCAAACATACCCTAATTTCTTTTCTTTCATAATAGTTGGGCTATACTTTTTCTTCTACCCCTCTGAGGAAACCTCTTTCTCTATGTCTGAAATAAAATGATTGGCCTATATTAACAAGGGTTGTTCTAATTGTTTAGTTGGCCTCCAAATATTATAAAGATGTTGATAAGTTGATATATGGATAGCAATTATTAATTTCATTTTCGCTCACCTTCTTCCTTAAAGAACCTTGGAAGGAGAAGAAGAAAATAGCTGAGAGCTCATTCTTAGATGGGAACTCATTTGCAAAAGGAAATTGGCCGATATTCATGCTCTTGTTTGCACTAAATTCTCTTCTCTAATATGTTCTTCATCCAATTGATAACTAGGCGATTTGAAGATGTCCTCCATGAGCTCAAGGTGTGTGCTGAAAGTGGATATTGAAGTGGCCTTTTATTGCATGAGTTTTTTATAATAAATGCTTTATCTGGACCAATGTTGGGATATGGATAAATCTGTAACTGAGAGTTGGGTACCCTACCTCTTTACTGTATTTCTTTGTTTCTGTTCTTTAGTTATCTCTTTCATCTTATACATTCTTGTAACCCTTTCTTCTAATAAAAGTTAGGTGGTAGTTCTCGGCTGCTTCCCTTTTTATCAAAAATTAAAGAAGAAAACAGCTGAGAAGAATTTCATATTTTAGTTTAAAAGCCAACCGTATGAAAAGATTAATTAGGACTCTTTTCTCCTATGTCTCGGATGGCTGAGCATTCCTGTCGCGTTGCAGTAAAGGTGTCTTTCAGTATAAATGGGACCTCACTTCTTGGAGACAGGTAGAGATACCATTTTTCTTTTTTCCCTTTTTACCTTTTGGTTGTTTAGAGCAGCAACTCCTTCTGAATCTGGACAGTATCAGGTTAGCTTTCAAGACAAAAATGGGACCTCTTTCTTAAGAGCAAGAGGTGGTCCACAAATGAGGGAGTGGAAGCTAGTGGAAAAGCTTGTGGTCAAAAGGCTAAAAGCTCAAAAGATGACCTCGCTTTGCATGTTTAGTAAGACATGGATCATTAAGCTGAGCTAGCTGTATATATTGGTGGGTCACACATCATTTGTACAGCTTATGCCACTATGGACATGCAGCTTTTAAATGCTAACCATGTGTTCCCTGCAGCCAGATGGAAGGAATCTGCCTTATTCCCGTCCATATGCTTGCATGCTCATCCCTATGATATTATGACCATGATACATGGTTGTTAATGATACCCACTTTTGGCATCCAAGCCAACTAGAGGCTCATTCATGTCATCATCCACTGCCATATAATCCTTAATTTTTTTGGTAGAATATCCTTAATTAATTAGTAGGAAACTAGTTTTAGACCAAAGATACACTGTGGAACAGAGAAAACCAGCTAGCTGGCTTCATTAGGATACTAATTAACTGGAAAGGATTGAAAGGAGAATTGTCCATAAAAGGGGATGAAAAGAAAGGTTTATGCTACTGGTTTGGGTGCAAAAACTGACGAGCTTAGAGATTAGGTCCTAAAAGATCATTTGCATAGGTGCAACCAAAATTGTCACTACACTGACTCCATTTGTAAAATTTGGACCTATCTTGTACATAATGCATGGTGAATTTTTCTTTTTGTAGTAGAAAGCAAGCCAAGTTGTGGGGCTGTAGCGCATACACAGCACTTGACCAGCATCAAAACTGTAACTTGTCCAAATGCTATGGATACAAGCTGATGGTAATTGCATGATGGTGCTACTTCCAACTACCCTATCCCTCTTCCCAGGAAAAGATGTGGATGAGGTACACCTTGATTGGATGCAAGACCGCACATCGGTTCCCATCATGGAAGACCAACTCAAAATGTGATTGCCTACATGGGGTCCACACATCATGATACTGATGAATCAGATGGCTGACCTAAGTGTTTGGTATATATGCAAGTTAAATAGCCCCCTCGATCGCCATAGAAGCCCTTTGTATTGAAGAAATTATTGGGCGAACCAAATCCACCGTGGATCTAGAATGAAATAAATTTGGATCAAAATGATAGCCTATCATGTTTGAGGGCATTTTTGAAATTTATCAGAGAGATATGACTTTCTAGTTTTCCTTCTAAGCAAGAGATGCTGCCTTACAGTGCACTCAATCATGTGCCTTTGTCTACAGGAATCTATCTCCATCGCCAGATCACACAAGAGTTCAGCTCTTATGTTTGGTATCCAAGGTTTAACTCCAAGAATTTTCTATAACTGGATCAAGCTCATGAAAAATTCCAGGGAAACAAACAAAGGACAAAAGAAAACCGATATGAAGAAAAAGTGGTTTTCCACCTTTGAGATCAAACACTTGTAGAGCTTTGTGGATCACGCCCATGACCAAATTTAAAACTACACCAGCTCATTGCAAAGAAACACGGATAAAGAGAGAACGTTGTAATTGGGATGAAACCAGCAGGCAGATTTACATAAACATCTTTTTTTACCACCAATTAAAAGCTTAAGATAGAGAACTAGTTTGGAAGATACAAGCCATTTGCCTTCTTCGTTGGATAATTTACATTGAAAGATGAAAATTTAAAGGAGATAGGTAATTTATAGAATAAAATACGGTGCCTTCATCGGGATCACAACCATGAAAAATTTACAGAAACCAGATACTCGTGAGAGAGAAATGCAGGTAATTAAATATAACATAACGATCTCAATTATTTCTCTCGGAATGCATTCTCTATAGAAACTAAACAAGGTTGTACAAAGGCATTTTAGTGTAATCCCACCAATAATCTTTTACGTCATTTCCAGAAAGAAAAATAAAAAAGTTAAATTATTTATCATGCACGTGGAAAAGAGTCAAAAAAAAAAAAAAAAAAGAAAGAAGAAAGAAAAAGAAAAGTACAATAAGACATTATCACAAAACCAAGATTAACCTACTCGGATTCTCTTCTTAGGGGAGCTGGCGAGAGCAAGGAAGACTGAGGTGAGATCACAAGGCACAGCATAGAAACCTCGCGATGGAGGCCCCAATTTCCTCTTCGCCAGCCGGGGCTTTTTCGGTGCCGGTGGGCACACAAGCACTGGCTTGAGCTTGTTCTCTTCTGCCTTCGGTGTCGCGCACTCCTCCTCCACGCCATTGCTGGCTTCCGAAGGACCTTCGGCCGCGGGCTCGGCTCGGACCGCAATTGTCCTTAGAGGTGCAAGTGGAGGTAATTCCCCTGCGATGATCTCAGAAGCCATGAAGACTAGGTCGAATTGGCCTCAAGGCCAGGCTGATTGATCCCAAACAAATGAATGCAACGAAGTGTAGGCCGCCAGGACCTCCGTAGAGGAATGACAAAGCTTGCGAAGGATGGATCTTTGAGAGAGGAGAGGAAGGAGAAAAGAGAAGAACAGAATTATGGAGAGAGGTAGCGCCAAAGGAGTTAAACAGCCATGGAAGAAAGAGAGGAAGGGAATGCGAATGATTGTATGAGGAATGAGAGGAGGAAGGTCCAAAGGGTACGACTTGGAAAAAGGTAAGAATGCAGAGAATGGTTAAATAAGAGTTAAGGCTGCCTTATCTCTTGCCTTTGCTGTTCATGTGGGGAACGCACTGGATTCCCTTCGGAGGAGAACCCTATGTCATGTATGCCACCAATTATAACCATCCATTTTTATAATGATGCATCAAGATAAATGCTTGATATATGAAATTTATGAAAACAAATGATTGTGATTGGTAGCACTCGTACAGCCACATCATGCACATGCACACAATGTAAGATATAATTTCTTGTAAGGAAGACCATCGTGAGAGATTCTTCATCATCTATTTGTCTATTGAATGGCTGTGGTGGGTCTAGACGGTGATAATGGGACCGATTGCAATTACTATAATAAAACCCATTTGGATGGAGTGAATAACTTTGCAAAAGATAGAAATGCTGAGGGGTATATTTGTCTTTTTATCAGCACTAGCTTATGACCAAGCATGAATGGTCGATTAAGCCTTGATCCCCCGATTATGGAGTAAATATTCATTGAATAGTGATACAAATGTCAAATTTTTAACAAGCCAATCAAAAATCAGAAAACGGTAGGATAGTGTAGAGTATCATCGTAGGAATCGATGAAATACACAATAATCGATGAAATGCAAGTATTCTCATTGGATTGTGATAAATTTGATGTGGTATCACCGTTGTAACAAAGTTTTTTTTCCTGATTATGAAACCAAATTAAAAGAAGGATTTTCAATAATAGAGCTAGAAAAAGGACTGCTTTACCCAATAAAATTGTCCACAAAACAGCCCCTTAATTTTCAGTGAACTACTACGAACATGCCACTCTCTTTCGGTAGCCTCACGTTCCACACCCAGATCTCCCGCCGGGGTGGTAGGCAAAAGCTGCTTGGGCCACATGGCGTTTGTTGGGTTGGAAGGGTTTAGGCTATCCATTCATGTTTAGTTTAATCAATACACCATTTCTTTAATCTACTAAAGGGTGGAGCAAAAGAAGAAGAATTAAAACATGGTAATAATGCCCATATATATAGTATGATTGCCATGTAATGCTCCAACTAGGTGGCAATAGCCATTTGCTTTCCTCTAGCAAGGATTCAATCTTCTAAGGTGTCAATTTGATCTGATCTTCTGACCATATAAGCCCAAGAGTGCAACCCATCAATGTTGATGGCTGCTTGCAGGAGGATCATAGATTGCATGACCACCTGATAAAGATTCTATGCTACTATAGCTTTCTCTATCCCTTGCATCACTGGTCTTACCACAAGAGTTGCTTGGATGAGCTCTGCCATGTGCTACAACTATTCAATGGCCTAACAAAAGAGGATGTTCCAGTGGAGAGACAGAGGCAGTCCTTTGCAGCTCAATTAATCGGTCGGACAGTCAGTGTTACCAGAGAATCTCTGCAATGGAAATTTCATTCCAGTGGTTTTGTTGTGGGACAGGAGCAGTCTTTATGTTAGATAGGTTGTTGCCAATTGGAATAGCCATCAAAGATTTTTCAAACTCTTTTTGATGGTAAATGTGGCATCTCCCTAAAAGAAGATATGTTGGGTAGGTGGTCAGTATGCTGGGGCCTAGCTAGTCCTGTCATGCTTGGTGAACTATTCAACTCAGAAAGCTTCCTTCATGGGAGAAGTGTTTGTATGCATCTTCTTTCTTTAGATGTGTCTAAGACTCTCAAGTATGGGCATTTTACATTTGTGATCAACACCAAGCACAAGACGACACAATCAACAGTACCAGTGCAGTGGCATGTTCAAAACCTTTTAGTGATGTTACTTTGGTTTCTTCAACGTAAATTGTAAATCTATTCTGTGTTTACTTTCTTGACTAATTTTATTTGGAATTAATATTTGTATCGTAGGGGAATAAGACGTTCTGAGGTATGCCACTACACTTGGTTTGATGAGAAGGTGGGTATAGTAATTATATTCGATAAGAAAGGTTGCTATAGTAAAAATAACCACGACATAAATAAAATCTGGAGACAGTGACAAGAATCATTAGAGGAGTACATAGCAAGAAAAGAAGCAAGTGGAGGATAGCAGGAGACTTTTAAAAAAAAAAAAGGGGGAAGGCTTCGGATCCGTGTGAGATCACAAGGTTCGCAAGAACAGTAGTGGTGGTGGAAACGGGGTTTTGGATTTTATTATTTCCTTCATGTGCAAAGCTTTTTGTCAGGAAACGAACAAGGCGTGGACTACAGGAAAGAAGGAAGAAGGTCCCCTCTTTCTTTAATACGCCGTCTTGATACTCTTGGATCTTTGTACATAAAACCTAAGATGGCAGCAGGAGTGATGAGGTGAACCTCTTCACATGTTCGAGACGTCACCATGCACATGGAAGGAAGGGAAGGAAAAATTGAAGGAAAGATTCTCGGTCGTCCTACGCTCTCAAAAAAAAAATAAAGACAATTATTCCCATTAACTGTAATTAATTTATTTTTTAAATAAATAATAATAAACGTACCTACATCTAGCAAATATGTCCCCAACCTTGTCCTCTCATGCAAGGAGTGTTATAGAGAGGGTGTTAGTGTGGGTGTCACCATGTTGTGTTTATTGAGCATTTTCCCTTGTTTTCAAGGTAGTTCAAATTAATTAGGTTTCTTAAGCAGTGGAAACTTAACTCAATTTAGTTTTTTTTTTGGTTTTTTTCCCTTCTAGCTTGAGAAATTAGAACTCTTGGTGAGTCAAAGGCCTACTGACAAGTGTTCACAAGTATAATTGCAGGAACTCCAATTTAGTTCAGATAGCCATAGTCAGTCAAGGCTATTGTATTAATTACTATAGCTTGACTTCATGATGAGCGTGGCAAGGTACTGGAATGGCCATAACTGTACACACGAATTGCTCATTAATTCTAGCTAGAAGGTCCAGTGCTGTTGAACATATATGAAGTGCTAACTCAGTTTTGCTGATGGGTCTCTCGAATTGTTGAGCGACGACCACAGATCTAATGACTGATCTAGACGGCGAAGTTACAGTAACAGATATGCAGACATGCAACAAGGAAATGAAAGGTGGACGCATCCACTTAGATTTTTCCTTTGATCTACCAGTTAAGGCCCTCTTTTTTTTTTTTAATAAAAAAAATTCGTGCGTTCCTGCAACTATGCATGCATATAACCAAACCTACAAAGATACTGCCGAAGCTAGATGTAGGGTAACTAGGCGGCACGTGAAAGGGTGTGGGACGCATGGAAGGAGGGGTAAGTTTGGTGGCGTGTCAACGATCACATCTGATGAATAAAAAATATACAGACAGTTTACTTGGGAATAGATAAATGTGTATCCCTTGCCAATCCCAAGAAGAGTAAGATGAGATGATTGATTCCTTTGTCTTCTTTTCGGGTCCTTTCTCTCATGACATGAAAGAAGCTAAAGTAGCAAGGGATAAGGAGTGAGGCAGCCCCCCCTAGTGATGGAATCCACGTAACAGGGGAATATTTGCATTGGATACTCTTCGATGCCGCCGTGGTGCTTGAACTTAGGGCTAGAAGCTAATCTCTTATTTAAATTAATCTTTACGACTCCAAAAACAGTTACAATATTAATATTTTACTATTAAGATGAGCATTCGACACGTGCTCGATATTTATATTTAGTTAATTATTTATGATAAAATAGTTGACTATATATAGAGAGAGGATCAGCGGATTTGAATTCAGATCCGGTCAGATCAAAACTCTATAATAGAGATCCTACATCAATGATCCTGTAATATCCAATCTTAGTTGCACAGATTCTAAAATATGAAATAAAAAAAAAATTTTAAGGACCAGCACGTGCTGGGAAGAATGGATTATCATGAGGGTTGGGAAAGGAGAGAAAATAGAACTCCCAAAGAAGTGCTCCCTTTGATCGAAATCTTAAACCCATCCAAAATCTAATCAAAAACAAACTCAAATTCTTCCCATAAAACTCTACTTCAAGGTGTTCACTTCCTTGATATTTTCTCATCGAGATCACCATTGTTTGCTACCTTTTCTCTACTGCTCTTCCTGGATTAAAGGCAATCAAACCCACTTCGGCCGCTGAAAATTGAGACAAACCCCAAACACGATTAGGTAAATCTCTTCAACCATCTTTCTATGTTCCTTCTATGAGTTTTTAATCTTGAATTGTTGCCGATTATTGATTAGAAAATCTTTGAAAATCATTATTTTTGGATCCCTATTTTCTCCATTTATTTTGGTTTTTTTCCATCACCGATTGTCATCGCCGGTCTCCAGATCTGGTTCGTTGGTCGCCGGTGTGGCTCGATCTTCCAGTCATGAGGGTTACCGGCTGGGAGGAGGACCTCCTAGCTTCAGAAACAAGGGGAGAAAGACCTCTCCTACTCCGTGAAGGAAGAAGGGGAAGAGAACGCATGGGTCCTCTACTCCCGTGGGGAAAAAAAAAGAAAAAAAAAAGAAGAAAGAGAGAAAAAAGAAAAAAAAAGAAGAGAAAAAGAGTTTTTCTCTCTTCTCTCTTCCTGCTTTGAATATGAATTCTACATTTCTCTTGTTAGAAGTTTTATGTTCTCTTTTTATTTTCTCTCTAAAAATTTAATTTTCTCCCTCTAAAATTTTCTCATCTAGATTGATTCTCTCACTTAATGAATTTTTCTCTCTAAAAATCATCTCTCTTAGATTAGCCAGTGAAGAAATTTCTTTTAATGATTCTAATCCAATCCCACCAAAGAGAGTCCTAATCCGTAGTCATAGGATAACGTGCTGGCATCCATCTTGGCTAAATTTAGGTACCATTAGATTTGATCACCTATGATTTATTTTGAATCATCTATAAATTAATTCAACTATGATTTGATTAAATCATCTTGATTAGACCGATCAAATTGTCGGACTGTATCGCTAATTAGCCTATTTTCTCAGATATTTTCTCTTTATATGATTTATGAACCCGATCCATTTCTTAAGTTTGAATTGATTCTGATGGGGAAGCTTTGATTTGAATTTTTTTGATTTAATTATGAATTAGAATTAATATAAGGATATAATTGTGAATAATAGATTCTGAAGGATGCTTTCAGAATTTGATTGAATTTGTCCGTTCAATATTCTGAAGAGATAAGTAATGAACCGTCTTCTCGAGATATTTCATAATTTATTTTGAAAGTAAATAATTATTCTTTGAATTATGTATGATTTATGAAACTGTATTTTGAATAAAAAATAATTTTTGAAATATCATAGCTTATTAATTTATTATAGAATATGTATATATTCAGAAAAATTATGACATACATGCTATGTTTCAAAAGTACTTTGAAACGGATCGGATTTATGCTCTCAACCTAACTATATTTTGGACCCTGTCAATGAGAGTTATATGTTGGTACTCTGGACTCTGCCAATAGAGATTGTGCATTGATTTTTTGACCCTGTCAATGGAGGTTGTGTATTGATTTTTGGATCGTACTAATGGAGGTTATATGTTGGCACTCTATTCTGGACCCTACCATAGGGATAAGTGTGGTTGTAGTTCAGACTGTTGAGTTATATATATTTATTTTGATTCGAATCAGATTTACGACTATATTTGTATATAAATATTTAAAAAAATTTGATTTGCATTGAATTAGTATGAAATATATTCTCATATTTATTCATGACATTATTTTTGAACATTATATCTTATGATAATATCTGAAGTGTCTAATGGAGATATTCATTACTTACCGAGCTATCAAGCTCATTACCTCTCTTTTTATTTTTTAGATTCGGATTCTTAATTACAGATATGGATATTATTTTGGGAGTGAGCCAGAAGTGAGAATCAACAACATAGATTTATCATGATATTTTTATAAAATTTTTATTTGAGATGTAATTGATATAAGTTGATTTTGAAATAAATTTATTATGAATTCTGTTGCAATGCATTGATATTATTTTTGAAATATTTTACATGCTTATGGAGAGAGTTCTTTATAAGTATACGGCGGTTACTTTGACCCTCGGCTCATGATCTCAGATCGGGGGTATGATAATTAATATGGTATCAGAACATAAATGGATAAATTATGATAAGTAGAAATGGACATAGGATGAGTATGGGTGGGCAGACACTCGGAACATCGGGATGTAGATTGATGATGATTGAAGTATAAGTTGTCTTCATAATTTTTGAAAAAAATCTTGTAATTATAAATGAAAGAATTTTGTAGGAATAATGGTTTAGAGGGTTTGATATATAATGGACAATCTATGGATCATGTTATGATTAGTTAGTTTTTGATCTAAAGAAATTATAAAAAGATTGGTTATAAAATTTTATTGTGCACTATGATTATTAATTTGATCATCAGTTGTTAAAGTAAATTGCAAGCTCAAATTTGATATAGAAGAATACTGTGATATTGCTTTTAATTTTGAAAGTAATTATTTAGTGGCAAGATAAAGATTCGATGAAAAAAATATTTTTAGTTAGACTAAGAAGATCTTTTATGATATTTAATTGAAATATTCTTTGATGTTTGTAATAGAATGTGTGTCATGTATGAAGCTTACATGTAAAAAAAAAAAATATATTTTGGGACATTGCTAATTGATCTATTGAAGGAATTGATTTTACCTTGAAGTTTAAGAGTATTCATCTTGGTGGTCATTAGTAATTTTAATTATTATCTTTGGGACCAAATTATAGATCTCATTTATATTAGAGATAGACTATATGGTGTACATGAAACTTCAATTCAAAGTTTAGGATTGTAAATTAATCAAGAAATTTTTTATATTATTATTGAGGTTGCTAGTGAAATCCTTGATTGCTATTTTTTGAATGATCAAGATAAAAAAAAAAGATTCTATTTATATTTATTTGAGAATTTGGGACAATGTAGAGTTGTAATTTAAAATTTTAGATTTATGACTTGTTATTGAGGTCCTTGATAAAATCTATTATTGCATGAAGATTTAAGAGATATGTATAACTATTATGGAAAGATTTTGATAGATGTCAAAGATATCGATTGAAGAAACTCTAGAAGAGATGATTGAGTCATTTCTATTTACATGTTTTGATTTATATCCTAACTTGACGAAGCATCAGAAGGTTTTTTCTTATTGGTCTTACTTATAAAATTCTGATTTAGAATTTGACTAAATGAATTGATAAAATAATTAAGATTTGATTCATATGAAATTATAGTAAATTTATATGGTACTTTTGAATATGTCAATTGACTAATAGATTGATTCAAGATGGATGTGCTCCATGCATATTGGGTACAAGACTTGAAAGTTTCTTTTGACCTACTTGAAAGTTAAATTTTGAGATTTTCTCAATACAAAGTAATATTTTAATTAAAAATTATTTATTATATTTAAAAAAATTTTGATGGTTTAAATCAGAGTGTGCAGTGGAAGCATGGTGATTTGGATTATTTTGAGCTTGTCAGCAACATATTGATTTTTTTTTATTAAAAGTTTATGATAAATGATATTATTTGGTATTTCTTATAAAAGAAATTCATTGATAATGGAAAGGATAATATTTTTGATTCGGGACTATTTTGGATGTTGATATGTGATTTTCATAAGTAGATCTTCTATAACCATACTAAAGAAATATTTGGCATCTTGGGTTTAGAATGAGTGGATCATTGATTCCTAATTTTGGATTTGAAATATTTAGTGATAGGTTTTTTTTCTCATAGATTTGAAGCATATATTTCTCTATCTGTTAGAAAGAATATGAGGTTGTTTATCGATATTAGATTTTGCACTCGAATATTCATCTACCAAAAGTATAGTAATGTTTGATCATTATCTTCTGATAGATCGATTAAGTTAAGAGCAGTTGATGTTTTGGCAAAAAATGGATGAAATTTTTTTTTAGAAAGGAAGAATATAATACTCAGTCCTAGTTGCACAAATTCTAAAGCATGGAACAAAAAAAAGTTTTTAAGGGCTAGCATATGTAGAGCACATGTTGGGAAAGATGGATTATTGTAAGGGCTGGGAAAGAGGAGAAAACAGAACTCCCAAAGGAGTTCTTCCTTTGATCAAAATCTTGAGCCCATCCGAAAATCTAATCGAAAACAAACTCAAATTCTTCCCATAAAACTCTACTTAAAGGTGTTCACTTCCTTGATATTTTCTCATCGAAATCACCATTGTTTGCTGCCTTTTCTCTATTGCTCTTCCTGGATTATCGGCAGTCAAACCCACTTCGATCGCTGAATTGAGACAAATCCAAAACAAGGTCAGGTAAATCTCTTGAACCATCTTCCTCTATTCCTTCCATGGGTTTTTAAGCTTGAATTACTGCCAATTATTGGCCAAAAAATTCTTGAAAATCAATGTTTTCGGATCCCCTATTTTTTCCATGTTATTTTGGTTTTTTTTTCCATCATCGGTTGTCATCGTTGGTCGTCGGATCTGGTTCCTTGGTCGCTTGCATGGCCCGATCTTTCGGTCACGAGGGTCGTCGGTTGGGAGGAGGACCTCCCAGTCCTCCTCCCAGCTTCAAAAACAAAGGGAGGAAGACCTCCCCTATTTCGTGAAGGAAGAAGGGGAAGAGGACGTGCACGTCTTCTATTCCCATGGACAAAAGAAGAAAAAAAAAGGAGAAAAAAAGGAAGAAAGAAGAAAAAAAAAGGAGAGAGAAAGAGTTTCTCTCTGTTCTTTCTCTCTGCTCTGAATATGAATTCTACCTTTCTCTTTCTAAAAATTTTATTTTCTCTCTCTATTTTTTTTCTCTAAAATTTTCTCTCTCTAGATTGATTCTCTCTCAATGGACTTCTCTTTAGAAGTCATCTCTCTTAGATTAACCAATGAAGAAATTTCTTTTAATGATTCTAATCTGATCCCAGTAAAAAGAGTTCTAATCCACAGTCACAGGACAGTGTGTCAGCATCCATCTTGGTCAAATTTAGATACCATTAGATTTGATCATCTATGATTTATTTTGAATCATCTATAAACTAATTCAACCATGATTTGATTAAATCATCTTGATTAGATCAATCGGATTATTCGATTGTATCACTAATTAGCCTATTTCTTCTGATATTCTCCCTCTATATGATTTATGAATCCGATCCATTTTTTGAGTCTGAGTTGATTCCGATGGGGAGGCTTTGATTTGAAAATTTTATTTTGATTTAATTATAAATTAAAATTAATAAAAGGATATAATTGTGAATAATAGGTTCTGAAGGGTACTTTCAAGATTTGATTGAATCTGTCCGTTCAATGTTCTAAAGAGATAAATAATGAACCATCTTCTCAAGATATTTTATAATTTATTTTCAAAATAAATAATTATTTTTTAAATTATGCATGATTTATAAAATTATATTTTAAATAAAAAATAATTTTTAAAATATCATGACTTATTAATTTATTATGGAATATATATATGTTCAGAGAAATTATGACATATATATTATGTTGTAAAAGTACTTCGATACGGATCGAATTTGTGCTCTTAACCAACTATGTTTTGGATCCTACCAATGGAGGTTATATGTTGGTACTCTAGACCCTACCAATAGGAGTTGTGCATGTATTGATTTTTTGGATCCTGCCAATGGGGATTGCTTATTAATTTTTGGACCCTACCAATGGTGGTTGTGCATTGATTTTTGAATTTTGCCAATGAAAGTTATATGTTGGCACTCTGTTCTGAGCTCTGCCATAGGGATAAGTGTGGTCATAGTTTAAGCTATTGAGTTATATATGTATTTTGATTCAAATTGAATTTATGATTATATTTGTATATGAATGTTTGAAAAGATTTGATTTGCATTGAATTAGCATGAAATATGTTCTTATATCTATTTATGGCATTATTTTTGAACATTATATCTTATGATAATATCTAAAGTATCTAATTGAGATATTCATTGCTTACTTGACCATCAAGCTCATTATTTTTTTTTTTATTTTTCAGATTCAGATTCTTGATTATAGACATAAGTACTATTTTGGGAGTAAGCTAAAAGCAAGAATCAACAACATAGATTTATCATGATATTTTTACATAATTTTTAATTGAAATGTAATTGATATAAGTTGATTTTGGACTAAATTTATTATGAATTCCATTGTGATTCATTGATATTATTTTTGAAATGCCTTGTATGCTTATGAAGAGAGTTCTTTATAAGTATGTGGCGGTTGCCATAACCCTCGGCTCATGATCTTGGATCAAGAGTGTGATAGATCCAATCCATTGAATATGATATACTAGCTCAAAATCAATTTCCGGCATCCTTGCAATCCAAACGGCAGTCCCTACTACCGCTTACACGTAAAAAATTATATAATTTAGAGACCCCTAGCCTATGCATCAAGTAGACAAAAAATTAGATAGCCTCAATAAAATTTAAGTAGATATATTTTTTTGATCCCTTGATGCATAGGCTAGAGATCTTCAAATCATATGATTTTTGATGTGCAAATAGTTTTAAGGTATTAGATCACCTTCAATATTTTGAGTCATCGATGTAGGATTTTTATTATCTAATTGTAATCTGAACCGATCTTAGCTCAAATCTAGTGGATCTTATCCAAGTCTGCCCCTATACACTACAAGAAAAATGATTTTTAGCGATGGCTATTAGCGATGGTAATTTTATCGTCACTAATAATCATTTTTATCGATCCCCAATGCTGACCAAAAAATAAGCATCGCAAAAAAAATTAATTATTAAATTTACTAGCGACGGTGAATATAGTATTAGCGATGGCACTATTAATGATGGTAAAAGCCGTTGCTAATGACTCGATTCCCCCTCGCCCCCCCCCCACCCAGCCCTCGATTTTGGCTTCCCCGCTAAAACCTTCATTTTCCTCCTTTTCCCCCACCCTCAATTTTCACCTCCCCCACCTAGGGCTGGAAGTGGGCCGGGCTGGGTTATACCCCCACCCGATCCTGGCCCAAGTCTTTTTTCGATCTTCGAGCTAGGCTTGGGCCTAAAATTTTCTAAAAGATCCAAACCCGAGCCCGAGCCCGAGTCTGGCCCGAACCTGATTAGGCTAGCCTACTGCAAAGGAGCGCTCCCGAATTCTTCGCTCCCGAAACCCAGCCACTCCTCACCCTAGGCGGGCAAGCCCTCGTGTTCTCACCCCTCATTCGCCGTCGTCCATGCTTCCGATGCCCTCTTTAACCCCATCCCCATCCGGTATACCCAGTCTCGACGATGGCCACCCGGACTTGACGATGGCCAATCAGACTCTATCGAACCCTAGCTTCACCATGGGTGCCACCACAATGTCCAGCATCTAGTCGAGTAGATTGGTGCAGGTCAGCTTGGTTCCAGGATCAAGATAATTGATGGCGGAGTTGCCTCGAAAAAGGGCATAATCGAGGGAGATGGAGGAGGAGCTAGAGGCCCAGATGAACTAGGGGTAGATGTCGATGAAGTAGAAGAAGTAGATGCGATTGGCAAAGCGAAGGAGGGGGCGAATAACGAAGTCGGTGATGTCATCACGAAACTGGCTGACAGAGGGGAGGTGGAGGTCTTGAGGGCATCTATGGTGAGGGTGGTGCCAACCTTGACGTTGCAGATGGAGCGAGCATGGAGGGTGCAGTGGAGGTTGGCCATGGTGGGGATGAGGTAGGGCCAGGTGGAATTGATGGAGTAGTCAAAGAGAATCTCATTGCCGATGAGGAGGAAGCAGATGCGGGTCTGGGGGTAGAAGGGGAGGACATTAGCGGCAAGCTAGGCATCAACGAGGGACTAGTTTGCGGTGAGGGAGCGAAGACCTGGTTGAGGACCATGATGAAGACACAGAGATGGGTGCCGATGAGGGTGCGGAGGATGGTCTCTATCTACTTCCTAATGTGCCGGTGGTGCGAGAAGATCCGGTCCTCACCCTCTCCACTCGTGATAGACATTCGAACTACTGATCGGGCTGACATTTGGGCTCGACCTCGGGCTCGAGCTAAGTCCAGGTCGGGCCAAAGATAAGCCCGATCCAAGCCAGAAAGACAAATGGACCCTATATTTAAGTCCAAATCCGACCTAATTATTTTGGGCTTAGCTCGAAGCCCGATCTGAAGTCGGTCCGATGCGATGGACCTCGAGCCGGCCCAAGCCCAACTCCAGCCCTACTCCCATCGGTGACCGATCAAACCCTCCTTCCCCTCTCCCGGTTCTCCTGCTCACGCCGCACCACCAAAGCCCCCGACCTCCTCCCCCCCGCCCCCCACCGTCCGACCTCCCATTTTCTCCATGGAGCACGTAACTCCGAGCTCCATCATCTTTCCGACAGCCTCTTGGAGCCGGCATTCTGCCGTCACTACAAGAAAACAATGATTTTGTGATCGCTTTTGCGATCGAATTTTTCGGTTGAAATTTGCGACCAAAATTTTTTACGATTGACTTTACGATCGATTATTAAAAAAAATATTATAGCGATTGAAAAATATCGATTGCAAAATCGATCAAAAAATTAAAATTTTATGATCGATTTTGCGATCAGTAATAAAAAATTAATATAGCAACCCAAAAAATTGATTGCAAAATTAAAATTTTGCGATCGATTTTATAATCAAAAAGCTGAATATAAAAATAAATTTATAAAATATTAATTTTTTATAGATTTGCAACCATAAATTTGATCATAATAATTTTCAATTTATTTAATTTAACTTTTAAATAATTTAGTGACTAATTTTTTGGTTGCAAAATTGATTTATTATTTTATAACTAAAAAATTGATTGCAAGCTTTTCATTTTTCTTATTTTTATTAAAACTTTTGTGGCCAAAAAATCATTCACATAATTTTTGACTTGTTTTTTAATCTATAGATAAGTTTGCGACTGATTTTTTTGTCATAAATTTTTTTTAATATTTTATAACCAAAAAAATGATCATGAAATATTTTAATTGTTTTTTAATTTAAAAATATTTATGATCAATTTTTTGGTTATAAAATATTTAAAAAATTATGATAAAAAAATCAATCACAAAATACTTGAATTATTTTTTTAATATATAAATAAGTGTGCAATCAATTTTTTGATCTTAAATTTTTTTAATATTTTATTATCAAAAAATTGATCATAAGTATATTTAAATTTAAAAAAATAATAAATATATTTTATGATCAATTTTTTGGTTATAAAATATTAAAAAAATTTATGCTCAAAAAATTAATTATAAAATACTTAAATTATTTTTTAATCTATAAATAATATTACGATCAATTTTTTGATCATAAAATTAATATTTATAATCAAAAAGTTGATTACAAACTTATCTATAGATTAAAAAATAATTCAAAAATTTTACAAACAATTTTTCAATCATAAATTTTTTTTAATATTTTACAATCAAAAAATTGATCGCAAATATATTTTACAATTGAATATAATTTTTTTTATTTTTTTTTAAATATGATATAATTTTAAAATTTAAAACTTATCTTCATCATTCATTATGTAAATAATTATCGTTAGAGTATCGTCACAAAAAATCATCTTGATCCGATAGTCCTAGCTATGTCGATCAATAAAATTTGATTTCGATGGTCACAAACGACTGCATGATGATCTGATAGATAGAGATCACTGATGGGTCTGAAAATTTAAAATGACGATCTCGATAATATTTATAGTATACTATCAAAATTTTATATCAATCAGACATCATTATCATGATCAATTTAGTATGAGATAATTTGAGCTGTTAAATAAAAAATGAGTGATCAGAAGGCCAAACGACTCCAATTATAAGATGATTTTTTACATAAATGATCTTTACTACTACTTTGATCATTTATATGATAGTAATCATAAAATTCAAACTGCACATACATGAACCATCTACATTAAGAAGATCTTAAAAAAGCACAAGTATAATTACTTAAGGATTTTAAGAATGAATATCAAGAGATAATTTTGGATAGTTCACATTTGTGCAGTTTGAATTTTATGATCATCACCATACAAATAATTAAAGTAGTAGTAAAGATCATTTATCTAAAAAATTACCTTATAATCAGATATCGTTTGGCCTTTTGATCACTCATTTTTCATTAAACGGCTCAAATTATCCCATACTAAATTGACCATGACAATGATGTACGACTGAAATAAAATTTTGATAATATATTTTAAATATCATCAAGATTATTATTATAAATTTTTAGATCCATCGATGATCTCTATCTATCGAATCATCATACGATCGTTCGTGACTGTCGAAATCAAATTTTATTAATCAACATAGCTAGGACTGCCAGATCGAGATAGTTTTTTATGAAGATACTCTAACAATAATTATTTAGATAATAAATAGTGAAAATGAATTTTAAATTTTAAAATCATACCATATTTAGAAAAAATAAAAAAAATTATATTTGATTGCAAAAATATTTACGACCTATTTTTTGGTTGCAAAATATTAAAAAATTTTATGATCAAAAAATTGATTGTAAAATTTTAAATTATTTTTTAATCTATAAATAAGTTTACGATCAATTTTTTTATTACGACTGAAAAATTGATCACAAAATTATTTATAGATTAAAAAAATAATTTAAGTATTTTGCAATAGATTTTTCAATCATAGATTTTTTTAATATTTTATAAATAAAAAATTGATCAAAAATATATTTAAATTAAAAAAATAATTAAAATATTTTATGATCAATTTTTTTTATAAAATTTGAAAAAAAATATGATCAAAAAATTGATTGCAAACTTATTTATAGATTAAAAAATAGCTCAAGAATTTTATGATCGATTTTTTGATCACAAAATTTATTACTTATGAAATATTAAAAATATTTATGATCAAAAAATCAATCATAAAATTTTTAAATTATTTTTTAATCTAAAAATAAGTTTGCGATCAATTTTTTGATTGTAAAATATTGATTTTGCAACCAAAAAATCAATTACAAAATTTTTAAATTATTTTTATTCTATAATTAAGTTTGTGATCGATCGATCATAATTTTTTTAATATTTTACAATCAAAAAATTGATCGTAAATTTAAATTTTGAAAAAAAAAATTAATTGATGCTATCGATTTTTTCTTTATAACCCACTTTCTTCCCCTCCCATCCCCAACCTTTTTCCCTCTTTCTCTCTCCGACGCCTGAAGCCCCTCTTCCCCTCCCTGACGACCACCCATGACGGCCTCCCCTTATCGGGCCGTTCGCGACGGCACCCCCTCCCATCCCTGATAACCGCTTGCGATGGCCACCCCTCCCAGCCCGTCCGTGATGGCCCCCTCTCCCCTCTTCGACAATCGCACGTGATGGCCTCCCCTCGTCGGCCTGCTCTTGATGGCCTCCCTTATTGGCCCACCTGCAACGGCCCCCTTCCCCTTTCCAATGCCTAAACCCCCTCTTCCCCTCCCCAACCCGCCCGTGACAGCCCACCCTCCTCTCCCTAGCGACCAGCTACGATGGCCCTCCCTCCACTCTCGACGACTGCCCACGACGGCCTCCCCTTGACGACCCACCTGTGACGGCCTCCCCGCCCCTCTAGCCTCCCCTCACCGGCCTGCCAGCGACGACCTCCCACCCCTCTCCGACGACTACTCGCGACGGCCTACCCTTGTCGGCCCGCCTGCAACGGCCTCGCTCGTCGGCCCTCCCGCGACGGCCCCCCCGCCCCTCTCCAATGCCCAAACGCCCTCTTCTCCTCCTCGGCCCACCCACGACAACCCGCCCTCCCCTCCCCAATGAGCACCCACGATGGCCTCCCCTCACCGGCCCACCTGTGATAGCCCCTCCTTCCCTCCCCCGCGACCGCCTACGACGGACTCCTCTCGCCGGCCCTCCTACGATGGATCCCCCTCCCCCCTAGCCTCTCCATGCCGATCCACCCGTGACGGCCCACCCTCTGCTCCCCAGAGACTACCCGCGATGGCCTCCCCTCGCCGGCCCACCCGCGATGCTCTCCCCTCATTGTGAGCCATGAGAAACGGACGAGAAACACCCTCGGTCCATAGTGGGCCACGAGAAACCAAGAGGAACCGGTCACCGTTCCATACCTCTCCATGGATCGCACCAGCAAAATTTTATTATAAATAATAATATAAAAACAAAATATATAAAAAATAAAAAAATATATAAAATTAAAAATATAAATTAAAATGTTTCTACCCATTTTACGATCGATTTTGAAAATTAAATTACGACTGATTTTGTGTCTAATTTTTTACTTAAAAAATCAAAAATAATTAGCAACCAATTTTATGACTGATTTTATGAATAAAAAAATATTTTAACAAAATTAATGATCGATTTATGATCGATAAATTAATTTTTTAAAAAAATAATTAGCAACCACTTTTATGATCGATTTTATTAATAAAAAAATTTAAAAATAATAAGCAACTAATTTTACGATCGATATATTAATAAAAATATATTTTAATAAAGTTAGCAATTGATTTGGTGATCAATTTTATAAATAAAAAAATTTAAAAATAATTAATGATCAATTTTATCATCAATTTTATTAATAAAAAATATTTTAACAAAATTAGTGACTGATTTTGTGGATGATTTATTAATAAAAAATATTTTAATAAATTTAGTGATCGATTTTATGATCAATTTTACGATCAATTTTGCAAAAAAAAATATTATAAAATTTAAATTATTTTTTTATTTTTTGATCGCTAAATTGATCATAAAATTTTACGATCAATTTAAATCGATCGTAAAGTTTTACAACCAGAATTTTTGCAATCAATTAAAATCGATCGTAAAATAAATTAGCAATCGATTTTTATTATTTTGCAACTGATTTTTAGGTCGTTAAATCTTTATTTTCTTATAGTGCGCCCAGCCTTCCTTTTCCTTCTTGCCCCTCCCCTTGTCGGATCAGAACTCCCACTGCCTCCCCCTTCTCCTCCCACCGACCCCCCTTACCTCGCCTTCGATCCCCTTTTTCCTCTGCCGTGATGCAAGATCCGGCTTTCCTAAGCTACCGCCCACCTCCCCGAGGCCTCAGCTGCCTCCACGGGCCTCCAACTGCCTCCTCGAGCCATTAGCCCATCTTCCTCCAACCGCCTCCTCGAGCCCCCGGCCAGCCTTCTCCTGTTCTTCCTCCCCCCTTCTTGCCCCTACCTCCACCTCCCCCCTTCTTCTCCTACCGCACAGCGCCACCTCCGTACCGCAGCATTGCCTCGTGGGTGGTCTGGTGAGTATTAGCGATGACGGCGATGGCGACAATGCCATAGCGGTCGCCAAATGCCATTATTTTAATTTTTTTAATATTTTTAAATTAATATTTATTAGATTTAATAAAATTAAATTTAATATTTAATTAAATTTAATTAAATTAATTTTAAATTAATAATATTTAATTTATTTAAATTAATAATATTATTAATTTAAATAATATTATTCTTGAAAGGTGAAACCATTCAGGAAAGCTTTCCGATGAGAGTAGCCCTACTACCTTCAATAGCAGGAGTGCGAGATCGGGCCACCATCGGACCAGCTCTGGCCCACTCATCTACTCCGATGGCGGTCAGAGTAGCTCGACGATTGAATTCTAGGCCCTAGGCCCAATCCAAAGTCCAAAAATATTTTCAGGCTGGACTCAAGGAGGGGTGTGGCCTAGCCCAGTTTGGCCCGTTTCTAGCTCTATTTGCAATGCTGCTCGATATTTTGAAATCTTCAAGATGGGATTTGCTTGGATGCCATATTGGTGTAGTCACACGGCCTAGTCATTTGGCACGCTCCAAGTCCGCATGCACGGGATGCATGTCTCGACCGTCTTCGTTTACAATGATGCTCTTTACTTAAAAATTTACTATTTTAAAAATTTTAAAAATTTTGTATTGCATAGAACCATAAATCCATCTTTTGATTAATATACATATACTATGATATCCATAAATTTATATATTTGTGTGTGAATTTTAAAATTATGTACATTGATCAATTAACTGTCCAGTTTGGATAGTTTAAAATTTATAATTAATTTTATAGATAATTATAGTAATCAAACGGTATGGTGAGGGTTCGAGAAAAATTTTGGATAATATTTTTCTTTAGTTCTCCTCACACATCTTCAGTCGTGTGGAGAGAACCAAAGAAAAATACTGTCAAAATTATTTTCGGTACCTATTGCGTATTGATTGATTACTGTAATTGACCTATAGGATTAATACAACTTCTGAATAGGATAGGACCTTCTATACCTATTAGAAGTGAAGGGCACTGGACTGTGCCTGGCACGGCCCAACCCAGGCCTACCGGGCTTGAGGCTAAACTGGCCGTGCCAGGAATGGCACGAATAGCATCAGGCACTAGCCCGACACGGCCCTCGGCCCGATGGGTGGCAGGTCGTGTAGTTAGCCCATGGGCCTTTTTTTTAAAAAAAAAATTACAAATAGGCCGTACCAAGCACGGCTTGTTTCTGGCCCTTATGGGCCATGTCGTGCCAGGCACGATCCATTATGGGCGTAGGGTGTGGGTGCAACAGTCGAGCGAGGGCGGAGGGGGTTCCGAGGGGCGTGCCTTTGGAGCAGATGGATGCCGAGAATCGAGGGGAAGGGAGGGGAGGGAGGGTGGTGGTCATGCGAAGCAAGAGGTGGACGATGGTTGCGGCACGAATGGTGGCAGGGCGGGGCCACGATGGGTGTGGCATAGACAGCTGCAGCGGGTGCCTCACGAGGGGAGAGGGAGGGGAGGGTGGAGGGGATTTCAAGGGGGCGGCTTTGGCGCAAATGGATGTCGGGGCTCGAGGGGAGGGGAGGGAGGGTGGTGGTCGCATGGAGCTGGAGACGGACGACAGGTACAGCGCAGACGGTGGTGAGGTGAGGGCATGATGGGTGCGGCACAGACGACCGACCCCCTCTCCGAAAGCCCCCCACCCTCCCTCGGCCGCTACGCCTGCACCCCACACCCCAAATGGGCCGTGCCATGGCATGGCCCATTTCAAAGGTGCCGGAATAGCATATAGGCTATACCGTGCCTGGCCCATAGGTTGTGCTGGCCCAGGCCCTTATGGGCCGTGTCGGGCCTAAGCTGTGAGCCAGAAAACCCTAGCCCAGCTCGGCCCCCCTCTTATGGGCCATGCCAGGTATGGCACGACACTGTAGCTAACGGCCCATGCCTAGCATGGCCCATCTCATGCTAGATCAGGCCGTATCATGGGTAGCCCAGCCTATTGCCCATCTCTACCTATTAGTTGATGATAGGATGCATTTATTATGTAAGCTATTTTAAATGATAAATTAATTAATAAATATTTTATCTTATATTTGTATATGCAGAATCTTTAGATAGTGTGCCATGGACCGTAGTTAGATGAACCATCGAGTAGTCGACGAGGTGATTTTTGATGAATATAAGGAGGGTGTCAAGTATTTTTTTGATTATGCTTTTGAGAATGCCGCACTCTTAGATCAAAGATGGACTCATTGTTCTTGTAAGAGATGTGTCAATAGAGAAATACTAGATAGGATACAATAATTGTCCATTTATATAGGAGTGGATTTATGCCAAACTACAGGCATTGGTACCTATATGAGGAGACATAGGAGATAATTGGAAGGGTTACAAGTCAGCAGGATAGGCACACAGGTAGAATAGTAGACATGGTTATAGATGCGGCTGGTCTTGAATTTGACTAAGATATGGAAGACAATACACAAGCTGACAGTGACAATTTCTATCGCATGCTGAAAGATGCTGATGAACCACTATGGTCGGGATATGAAACACACACTGTATTATCAGCTGTATCAAAGTTGTTGAATTTGAAGATCAAGTTTAATATAACAGTCATGTTGTCCAGATATGGAGCCCAAGAGGAGGGGTGAATTGGGTCTTTTTAAAATTTTCAAGATTAGTGCACTTAAATAATGTGCTAAGATGTTGAGTGGAATGAGTTGATTTGCAATAAAGATGAAATCAAACACAAATGAGAGATAACAAGTATTGAACACAAAGAGCAAGTAAAGAGATGAAAGCACAATAAATATCAAAAATTTATAGTGGTTCGGTGCCAACCTTACACCTATATCTACTCCTCAAGTTCCTACTTGAAAATTCAATTCACTAAATAGATTTCAAAGTTACAACACGTCGGACAACTCCTACCCTTGCTATCCAAGCAAGAATACTTATTTTTTGAATACAAGCTAATCCTCAACAATTCGATTCAAGGTTCGAATCAATCCAACCAAGTTTTGAAACCCTCCAAAACTCAAAAATCCAAATATAATATGAGAAAAATAGGATACAGAAAATTCAGCACAATATCATCTAAAATAAATATAATAAACATAATAGAAATACAATACTTAAGGGAAAGAAGCTTTTGCTGAACACCCTCAATGAATTGCACACTTGATTGCTACAGGAGAGTGGTTGGTGAAGTATTTAAATGCTTCTATTTCTCTCTTTAGGGCTGATTGAGCTTTTCTCGGATTTGAACTTGAGTGCTTGCAAAACCATATGATTTTTCACTTCAAGAGAGCATTTATAATCATCATTTGCATCTGAGAATGTCTTAGTGTCGGTTTAGAACCGTTAGAAATGGCTAGTTTTCAGCTCGTCCAAAATGAGTCGTCCCATTGTGACTGGAAAATCCCATGGGACACCTCATTTGGCCAGACAGAAAGTTCAACTTTCTGTTTTGGTCTCAGGGTCTCAGGGGTCATCCCAGGTAGGTCATCCCACTGCATGGGTCATCCCAAGTAGATCGTCCCACTATATGTCATAAGTCAAAATGAAGCATGCCGGCTAACCAATGAAAAGGGATGACCCAGATGGATCGTCCCATTTTGTTGCAACCTAATTTTTCATACATTTAAGGTTCGAAACTTATCAGAACACTTTCAAACACTCTCAAATAGCTTCAAATTAATTGGACACTCTCAGAAGGCTTCGAAAACTTCTCCAACTTGCAGAAACATCAATTTTGACATACTGGATGAAGCTTTTCAAATTTAATCTTTTGGACTATCTGAAACATCATAAAAATATTCTCCAAAGATAAGAAACACATTAGTAGTCTCCTCAAATGATTTGCGATCATCAAAATCAATTTTTTGAAGCAACAATCTCTCCCTTTTTGATGATGACAAAATATTTGAGTGTTCATAAAATAAGTCCTTAAAGCTCAAAAAATTTGAGTTTATAAAGTACTTGTAGGAATATGTCAAAGATAAAAAAATCGTGAGATACATATTTTTAACAATTTTAATGTTTCAATTCATTTTGCTGAAACTCATTTGTGAAGGTATCACAGTTTTTTTAAGGATTATTCTTAGACAGTTAAAATCTTCCCAATTCTTGTATGAAATAAATAAAAATAATCATTTTGGCCATTTTGAAAAAGATCTCCCCCTTTCTCTGATAAAGAGTGTTCAATTTATAAAATTTTTCTTATTAAAGTAGAGATGGTTCATAAAAGAATTTTGTTCTTCTCTTCTTTATTTTTAATATCAGAGCAATAAATGTGAAAGAAATATTTCTTTCTCTTTTTCTTGTTTTGATATCAAAGCAAAATGAAATCAAGAATTAAAAGAGAAAATTTTGGAGCATTTTGTAAAATCAAAAATGAATGTATCGAGATATTTTAGTATTCATGCAAAAATAAAATTATTAAAAATATCAGAGTACTCAAGAAAAATAGATGTATCAGAGTAATTTTTAAAATAGTATCAAAATAAAGATAAAAACTGATGTATTAGAGTAAAAAATAGACGTATCAGAGGTGTATCAGTATAAAATACTATATCAGAGTAAAAAAATTAAAAGAGCATTTAAATTTAAAAAAATTTAGATAGACAATATACTACTTTGCAACAGAACCATTCTCTCTCTTTTTGAGATCATCAAAAAAATAGAATAAAGAAAGTAAGATTTTTCATGGTTCTATGTCAGGTATTAGAGTAATAGTGCATTCATTCAGGTATAACAATCATTCATTCATCCAAGAAAAAAGAAGTGAGCCATGATAATAACCCCATTCATTAATTATAATAAAAAAGAGAAGTTACAAGAATCATAATATATGTCCATGAGCATAGAGCTATCATTCATCCAATCTACAAAATACAACTAAGTAACCTAATACAAAATGACAAAATTAGTGAGAATGGGCATCGAGCTAAAGATCAAGATCGGTGAAACATGATAAGCCTCATCCCCGACCGAAAGATCTGGTCCAAAAGAAAGATGATGGAGGATGGAAAGCAATGGGCTGAACAAAGGCTGGCTCACTAGATGCGGAGGGTCTAGACTGAAGCTGAGTCCTAATGGCATCAAGCTGGGATAAGATTCCCCTCACTGTAAGTCAGAGCCCATTTAGATCAGCAGATACGAAGTCTCTAGAGTCTCTGATGTCTGTCCGAATTAGCTCAAGAAAAAAATGAAGCGGGCTGTGGAGTCTCTCTATCTGTCAACCTAAATTATCCAGTTGAGGTGAGGAAGTGGTTGATGTGCTCGCTCCTCCCGATAGAGAAACTAAAATCCATCTGATCTCCCTCTCAATATCAAAAATTCTGCCACTGAACCTGAGTAGGGAGCTCTTCACACTCTCCAGTCTAGTACTCAAATTAGACAAGAGCTCCATCAGTAAAAATATATGTGACACGATAGAAAAGTCTGAAAAAGGATCAGAGAAAGAACTCGATGGAGCCTGATGATACTGCTGCTGCACCAGTTGGAGGATCTACTGCTGAAACTGGTGAGACTGCTGAAGAAACTGATCCTGAAATCGCTGCTACTAAACAGATAAAATACCTGCCACTCTCTCAGCCAGCAGTCCCATATCATCATCTCCTAAATTAAAAGATGGCACGATACGGCTTGATGGGGGTATTCTGACTGAGGGTCCTACCTCAAACTCTGAAATAGGGTGATCAACTGGACTATGCCTGGGCATAGGTGAAAATGGACCCTCCCTCTCAGTATGCTCCTCCTCATCATCCTCCTCTTCAACTGCAGCTGCATGGCCCTTGTCCCAATGGCCATCTACTCTGACAAACCCCATGCACCAAAGAGAGTGGTTGTTGTAGGTGTCGGTGTATGATAGTCTACAAACAATCTCTCTCTTAAAACTCACTCCAGACTCCTTAAAAATAATAGTGAGAGCCATGCCATATGGCAAGAGAGCCTTGGATCTATTCAAAGCCTCCCTCATGGCATCAATCATCGGGAAAGGTAGGTTTAGGAGAGTCTCAGAAACAACATGGTGTATCAAGCAAATATCTCTACCAGTCATCAAATCATATCTTCCCCCTCTGGGAAAAAAAATCCTAGACACCATATGGTGGAGAAATCTCATCTCCACACTCAGATCCTTAGCCTTAATTTTCATAAATCCTTCTACATCTTGTCTTCCAAGGATAGTCCTAAGTCCAATTTTCTTTTTGGATAGCTCATCTAGGCAACTACCCTCATAAGGCATCTGAAGAAATCTACCTAGCCTAGGTGCATTCAAAATAATTTGGACTCCCTTCATAGTAAACCTCTCAACACCATCAGAGAAGATCAAATTTGAATAAAATTTCTTAACCAAATCAATATAAACTGGCTCAGACAAACATAGAAAAAATTTTCATCCTTGTTTAATTAATTTTTCTCCAATTGAAAAATCATCATGCCTCAAAAACTTGAAATTTATATTTTTTCCTAAAGCAACCTTCCTCACAGATAGAGGAATCTTACTTGGAGTCACTGGTGGAAATGCTTAGGTTGGCTCTTGTGCTACCTTCTTCCTCCATTCCTCAGCCTCCAAGGAGCTCACTGACTTGCTTCTCTGCGGCAACCTCATTTTCGGGGCCATTGTCTCAAGGAGAGGAGGAAAATTGATCGAGAGGTTAAAGAGGGATGAGAGATGGACGAAAATGAAAAGGAGAAGAGGGTTTTGGGTTGATTGTTATGGATTTTGCAAGTTAGAGCTTGAGTTTATGATGGAGAGCAAGAGGGTATGCCGAGAGAGAAAGAGTTTGCTCTAGGGTTTAAGATGGAGATCCAAGAATTTGGACAGTTAACAGGATGGATTTATGGGATTGTGGTCGATGGAGAGCTTGGAGAAGGGTTTCAGTATGGGATGAGAAGAGGAGGAAGAAGCACAGTAATTGAGTCACCCCACCTAAGTTTTAAGAGAGAAATTTAAACGGATCGGTTCACTTGAAACTGTTTACCCGATCAATTGGGATGTCCCACATGAGTCGTCCCATCCAAAAAAGGTTCAGATGATGAAAAAAAGATTTAAAATTAAAAAAAAAATAAAAAAAAATTAAAATGGGTCATATCGAGTTGAGATGATCATGAAGAGTCTAGATGAATTTTGGTATGATTTTTGATTGAATATTTCAATGAAAAAAGATCCGAAAAGATATCTGAATAGCACTGATGATTTTTAATTATCTTGAAAAAATCTCAAAAAAAAATAAATGGCTCCCAAAATTAAGATAATGATGTCAAAAAATTTTAGAAGGATTTTGAAAGTAAAATTATAATTGAAATTCAAGCAGAAGGATCTAAGATGTCCAATTCTCTTCTAATTTTATAAAATTTATTTTTATTTAATGCTTTGGTGAAAATATCAGCTAGTTATTTTTCAGTGTTTATGTATTCAAGTGTTATATCATTATTTTGAACATATTCTCTTATGAAATGATATCTAATTTCAATGTGTTTTGACCTAGAGTATTAGATTGAATTTTTGATCAAATTGATGGCACTAGTATTATCATATCTTATGGGGATGTTTTTAAGTTCAATACCAAAATCTATGAGTTGTTGCTTAATCCACAGGATTTGAGCACAGTAACTTTCAGCTGTAATGTATTCAGCCTTGGTCGTAGACAATGCTACTGAATTTTATTTCTTGCTAAATCAAGAGGTTAAGTTTACTCTTAAAAATTGACAAGTTCTACTAATACTTTTTCTATCTAGTTTACATCCAGCAAAATCTGCATCTGAGTAGCCTATTAAGTCCATAAAAAATTATTTTGAGAATCAAAGTCCTAAATTTTGTGTTTCTTTTAAGTATCTAAAAATTCTCTTAACAGCATTTAAGTGAGATTCTTTAAAATTTGACTGATATCTAGCACACATACATACACTTAATATTATATCAGGTCTACTAGCAGTTAGATATAATAAAGAGCCTATCATGCCTCTATAGAGCTTTGAATCAATATTTTTATCATGCTCATCTTTTCTTAATTTACAGGAAGAAGTCATAGGTGTACTTATAATTTTTAAGCTCTCCATTCTAATTTTTTTTAATAATTCTCTTATGTACTTACTTTGGGTGATGGAGATCTCTTCTTTCATTTATTTAATCTGAAGTTCGAGGAAGAAAGTGAGTTCTCCCATCATGCTCATCTCGAACTCCCCCTGCATGAGCTTGCCAAACTCTTGGCACAAATCTTCATTAGTAGATCTAAATATAATGTCATCAATATATATCTATATAACTAAAATTTTTTTATCTTTTTTTTATAAAAAGAGTAATATCAATATTTTTTTAAAAAAAATTATTTCTAATAAAAACTTACTTAATCTTTCATACCATGCCCTAAAAGCCTGTTTTAATCCATATAAAGCTTTATTTAACTTAAATACATGATCTAAAAATTTATGATTCTCAAAATCAGGAGGTTGTTCTACATATACTTCTTCAGCAATATAACCATTTAGAAAAGTACTCTCAACATCCATTTGAAACAGTTTAAAATTTATAAAGCAAGCAAAAACAAGTAGTATTCTTATTGCTTCTAGTCTAGCAACAGGAGTAAATATTTTATCAAAATTAATTTTTTCTTGTTGATTATATCTTTTAGCAACTAATCTTGTATTATTTCTTATTACATTTCTATCTTCATCTAATTTATTCCTATATACCCATTTAGTTCCTATTATGGGGTGATTTTTAGGTCTAGCAACTAGTATCCATACATTATTTCTTTTAAATTGGTTTAGCTCTTCTTGCATGGTAATTATCCAATTATGATCTTTTTCAGCTTCATCTATTATTTTAGGTTGTAGATATGAAACAAAAGCTATATAATTACAAACATCTCTAAGAGAGGATCTAGTTTTTACTCCTTGTGCCGGATCACCAATTATTAATTTTTTAGGATGATTGTGGACATACCTCCATTCCCTTGGAAGATTACCTATATTTTGAGATTGTTCTTGAATATTCTGATTATTGATGCTTTCATCCTCATATTTTTTATCCAATTGATCTTTGCTTCACTCATCTGAGTCATTGATGGTGAGCTCTTTCATTTCATCTTCTATGATACCTGCATCATCAGCATCCTCTCTCTTTCTTGATGGAAGATCATTAGTTTCATCAAAAACTACATGAATTGACTCTTCCACTACTAGTATTCCTTTATTAAACACTCTAAAAGCTTTGCTAGAAGTGGAATATTCAAGAAAGATAGCTTCATCAAATTTAGCATCAGATTTATCTAAGCTATCTTTGCCATTATTCAAAATAAAATACCAGCAACCAAAAATATGAAAATAGCCTATATTAGGTTTTCTACCCTTCTATAATTCATAAGATATTTTTTTTAAAATTGATCTTATTAAGGTATGGTTTAGAATGTAACATGCTGTGTTAATTACTTCTGTCCAAAAGTACTTTGAGAGCTTGCTTTCACATAGCATGGTACAGGCCATTTCTTCTAAAGTTCTATTTTTTGTTTCAACAACTCTATTTTATTGTGGTGTTCTAGATACTGAAAAGTTATGATCTCTGTCTTTTTTATCATAAAATTTTTTAAAATCTTTATTTTCAAATTCAGTGTCATGGTCATTTAGAACAGAAATAATTGATAAATCTTTTTTATTCAAAAGCTTTCGATAAAACTTAGAGAATGCTGAAAATGCTTCATCCTTAGAAGCTAAAAATAAAACCCAAGTAAAACATAAAAAATCATCAATGATTACAAAATCATATCTTTTTTCTCCTAAACTAGTTGTCTTTGTAGGACCAAATAAATCTATATGTAAGAGTTCTAGAAGTTTAGAAGTTGAAACAATATTTTTAGATTTAAAGAAAACTCTTGTTTGTTTACCTAATTGACATGCATCACAAATTTTATCTTGATCAAAATTAATTTTTGGCAGACCAAAAATCAAATTCTTTTTAATAATTTTAGAAAATATGTATATACTAATATGTGCCAGCCTACGGTGCCAAAGCCAACTAGTCTCATTAATTTTAGCATTCATAGCCACAAGACATTGCATGTTTTGTAAGGAGAGATTATCCAAATCAACTATATATACATTGTTATGCTTATGTCCAATAATCTAGTGCTAACATCAGAGGAACTAGTTATAATGTACATAGATGATTCAAAAACTACTTTGTAACATTTATCACATAATTGACTAATGCTTAAGAGATTATGCTTAAGACCATTTATAAGTAATACATTTTCAATATAAGTGGAGAGAGTGATACCAATGTTACCAATACCGATGATCTTTCATTTTTCATTATCTTCAAAGATGACCATCCTTCTATTTTTGGCTTCCAGTATGATGAATTGAGATTTATCACCAGTCATATGTCTGGAACATCCGCTATCAAGATACCACTTTTATTTTGTTGCTTGAGATGCAAGATACACCTGCACACATGAGATCAAGTTTTAACCTTAGGTACCCAAACGAACTTGGATCCTTTGGGGTTAGTCACAATGATTCCTTTTGAAATTCATATTTTCTTAATATTTCTATTATCAAATTTATTTGATAAATAAGAATAAGCTTTATGTCCTACTTTGCCACATTTAAAACAAGAAATATTTGGTAATTTTCTTATAGAAGTATTGACAAAAATATTTTTCAAAAATTTTTATTCTCTAAGAGTGTTATAACCAAGTCTGACTTTATCATATACAGTTTTTTGACTATCAATGATCATTTAAAGTTTATATGAACTTAATGTAAATCTATCAACTATAGGTTTTAACTTGGTTATCTCTTCCTTTAGTTTTTGATTTTCTTTTACAAGAGTTTCGTTTTGGCTTGAAAATTCATCTTTTTTCTTTAATAGAAACTGATTCTTTAGGTCTAATTCTTTATTCTTGCTATCAACTTCTTTTTTTTCTTTAACTAATACTTAATTTTTTAATTTTAAATTTTTATTTTTTATTCTTAATTCTTTTAGATCATCTAAAAGTTTGTGAAAAGCTTTTAGCAGTTCATCATAAGTAAATTCATTCTGAGCTTCAGGGATTACCTCATTTTCATATGCCATAAGGCACAAGTTGGCTTCTTTATGAGATTCTTCATCTATGGTGGAGTCATCACTGTCGCTCCATGTAGCCATCATAGCTTTTTTTTTCTTGAACTTTTTTTGATCTTTTTTGAGCTGGGGTCATTCTGATCTGAAGTAGCCCGGCTTCTTACACTCATAATAAATGATGGGCTGATCTTTTTGTTTTTCTTTACTTGGCTCCCTTTTAGTTGTTGGCCTTCTCTTGATCCCTTATCTCTTTCTCCTCATAAAGCATCTAAATTTTCTGGTGATCAGGGCTAAATCTTTATCTTCCTCATTATTATCTGATTTTTCTATGTCTTCTTCTTCCTGAGCAGTCGACTTGAGAGCTATAGTCTTCTTTCTTCTTGTTTCCTCCTCAAAGTGTTGCATCATGGTAGTTCGTGAGTCATGAGGGATCCAAGAAGCTCCTCTAATGATAGAATATTTAAATATTTAGCTTCTTAAATTGCAGTGATTTTTGCCTCCCATGATATTGGTAAGGACCTAAGTACTTTTCTCACAAAATCACTATTAGAATAATATTTGCCAAGACTTTTAAAATTATTTTATAATGTCAGTAAAATAAATGAACATTTGAGTTACTGACTCTTAAGATTTTATTTTGAACAGTTCACAGTTATGCACAAGCATATTTATCTTACTCTTTTACTTAGTTTGTACCTTCATTTGTGACTTCTAACCTATCCCAAATTTTTTAGCAGAATTACATATGGAAATATGATTAAATTCACTTGCATCTAAAGCATAATATAAAATATTCATAGCTTTAGCATTGAGCTGAGCTATTTTCTTATCAAATTCATCCCATTCACCTTCCAGCTTAGGGAGAGACACACCATCAATCAATTTAGTGAGTGTGTGTAGTCCATTTACTATGATACTCCACATATCATAGTCAAGTGCTTGAATAAAAATTTTCATCCGAGTTTTTCAATAAGTGTAGTTAGACCCATTGAAAAATAGAGATCGGTTTGTGAATTGTCCCTCGATTAGTAATGTACCAAATTGGGCTGCCATTGACCTTTGGCTCTTGATGGTTAAATCAAGTAAGGACTAGAGCATCGGACTCTAATACCACTTGTTGCCCAGATATGGAGCCCAAGAGGGGAGGTAAATTGAGTCTTTTTAAAATTTTCATGATTAGTGCACTTAAATAATGTGCTAAGGTGTTGAGTGGAATGAGTTAATTTATAATAAAGATGAAATCAAATACAAATGAATGATAAACAAGTATTGAATATAAAGAGCAAGTAAAGAGATGCAAGCACAACAAACACCAAAAATTTATAGTGGTTCGGTGCCAACCTTGCACCTACATCCACTCTCCAAGTTCCTACTTGAGAATTCAATCCACTAAACATATTTCAAAGTTACAATACATCGAACAACTCCGACCCTTACTATCCAAGCAAGAATACTTATTTTTTGGGTACAAGCCAACCCTCAATAATTCGATTCAAGATTTGGATCAACCCAACCGAGTTTTGAAACCCCTCAAAACTCAAAAACCCAAATACAATATGAGAAAAATAGGGTACAAAAAATTTAGCACAATATCTCTTTAAATAAATACAATAAACATAATAGAAATACAATACTTAAGGAGAAGAAGCTTTTGCTGAATACCCTCAATGAATTGCACACTTGATTGCTGTAGGAGAGTGGTTGGTGAAGTATTTAAATACTTCTATTTCTCTCTTAAGGGCTGATAGAGCTTTTCTTGGATTTGAACTTGAGTGCTTGCAAAATCTTATAATTTTCTGCTTCAAAAGAGTATTTATAATCACCATTTGTACTTAAGAATATTTTAGTGTTGGTTTAGAGCCATTCGAGAGTGTTTAATGTGCATTAAATGCATCAAAAATAGACTAAAAATTAGTTGTTACGAAGCTCGCCCAGAATGGATCGTCCCATATGGGTCATCCACTGTGACTGGGAAGTCCCATGGGATGTCTCATTTGGTCAGACAAAAAGTTTAGCTTTCTGTTTTGATCTCAGGATCTTCGGGGTCATCATAGGTGGGTCATCCCACTGCATGGATCATCCCAAGTGGGTCATCCCATTGCATGCCATGAGTTAAAATAAAGTGTGCTGGCTATCCAATGAAAGGGGATGACCCAGATGGGTCGTCCCATTTTATTGCAACCTAATTTTTTATGCATTTAAGGTTCGAAACTTATCAGAATACTTTTAAACACTCTCAAATGGCTTCAAATCAATTGGACACTCTCAAAATGCTTCGAAAAGTTTTTCAACTTGCAGAAACTTCTATTTTGGCACACTTGATGAAGCTTTTCAAACTCAATCTTTTGGACTATCTGAAACATCATAAAAATATTCTCCAAAGATAAGAAATACATTAGTAGTCTGCTCAAATGATTTACGATTATCAAAATTAATTCTTGGAGCAACAGGTCAATTGTTATGATAGGATGGTAGTAATAATAAAGAAGATGCTACCGAAGAATAAGAAGCTTGTTGGAAGCTTTTATGCTTCAAAGAAAATGATGAAAAGGATAAGCATGGGATACGAGAAGATATATGTATGCCGTAATGATTGCATACTTTTCTACAAGGAAGACCAACTGAAGAGCTCATGTGACATATGCGGTGAAACTGATTTAAGTCGAGGCAAGAGGATAGAAATCAGAAGGACATACCATGTAAGGTTCTTCGATACCTTTTCCTCACTCTTAGGCTTTGGAGGTTCTACTTGTCAAGAGTACTGCTGGACAGATGAGATGGCACAAAGAAGGGATTCACAAGCATGCCAATACGATAAGTCATCCATCAAACAGTAAAGCATGGAAGAAATTTGATGCTTGCCACCCTTTATTTGCTCAGAAATTATGTAATGTCCGACTAGATTTATCTATAGAAGGTTTACACCATTCAGTCAAACAGTGGCCCCTTCTTCATGTTGGTCAGTCTTTATTACTCCATACAATCTGTCGCTTGGGATGTGTATAAAAGAACATAATATCTTTCTTACATTAGTCATTCCTGGATCACGATACCCTGATTGGAGCATTGATGTATATCTAAGGTCTCTTCTTGATGAGCTAAAATTCTTATGGTCCAATGGCATAAATACTTTTGATGTATTGAAGAAGCAAAATTTTAGGATGAAGACTGCATTGATGTGGATCATTAGTAATTTTCTGCTTATGGGATGCTGTCGGATGGAGCACTCATGAAAAGCTAGCATATCCCTATTGCATGGAGAATACAAAATTATTTCAACTTGAGTATGGTCGTAAGTCCTGCTGGTTCAATTATCATCATCAATTTCTCTTTGAGCATCATCTTTTTTAAAAGTAGAGAGATAGTTTCAGAAAGAATAAGATAGAGAAAGACCGTGCACCCCTACACCTCAGTGGTATGAAAGTGTTTCAAAGGACATCCCAAATGGATCAAGTCTAGTTTGGCATACTATTTGATAAGCAGAAACCTCAAGCATTCGATAGAACTCATAAATGGGTGAAGCGCAACATCTTTTGGAAATTGCCATACTGGTCCACCAATTTGATCCGTCATAACCTTGACATCATGCACATTGAGAAGAATGTATTCGATAATATTTTCTACACTATTATAGATGTCAAGGGCAAGACAAAGAACAATCCTAAGGCTCGAGCAGATATGAAGAACATATGCAAGCATCATTGATTAGAGCTGGTTGAGGTGTCATCTAAGAGATTTCTAAACTGAAAGCATCTTATACCTTAACGAGGGAGTAGTTGAAAGATGTATGTAAATAGTATAAAAATCTTAAATTCTCATATGGTTATGTAAGTAATCTAGTTCAGTGCGTCAATGTCAAAGATTGTATGTTTCATAGGCTAAAGAGCCATGACTATCATGTCTTCAAGCAACGATTACTCCTATTGGCTTGACGTGATCTCTTTTCTAACTCCATAAGGAGTTTCTTTGATCGAGCTTAATCTTTTCTTCAGAGACATTTGTGCTATCGAACTATCCACCGACCATATCTCCAATCTTGAGGTAAGCAATATAGAGACTATATGCAAGTTGGAAAAGAAATTTTCTCCTAATTTCTTCGACTCTATAGAGCATCTCATGATTCATCTGGCATATGAAGCTAGGGTGGAGGGACCAGTGCAATACAGGTGGATGTATCCATTTGAAAGATACATGCACAGTCTCAAGAAGAAAGTGAAAAATAAGATCAGAGTTGAAGGTTCTATTTTGGAGGCTTACATAATTGAAGAAATTTTTAATTTCAGTTGATACTACTTTAATCCCAGTGTGCAGATAAAGCTGACTCAAGTGGATCCAAATAATGATGGGTGGTGAGGGATCAAAGATGAAGATCTCAATATTTGTCTATCCCACTCGTGAATTTATGAACGAGGTTCGTCGAGTATCACTAATACTGAAATTCGATAGGTAGAGACATATGTTTGCTAAACTATGCGAAGATCGATCTATATGTTGAGTAAGTATCTATCATAATATCAACTTTTTAATCACTTATCATCATGTACTTATCTTATGCATGTATAGGCAATATGATGAGATGCTGAGACAGAATAATCTGATGATAAGCGAGAAAGATATTTTCACTTACCGCTCACAAAACTTTACAAATTGATTCCATCAACTAGTAAGCGACCATTAATTCATTTATTTATTTTTATTTTTTTA